>NW_016806836.1:5447433-5470451 GCF_001698545.2 Rhinopithecus bieti
CTCGTCATTTACATCAGGTATAACTGAAATGTAACACAGAGACATAAAGTGAGCACATGCATGCTGTTAAAAAAGTAGTGCCAATGCAACCCCTCCCCCCTCCCCCCTCCCCAGTGAGATCACTTGGACTCGGGAAGGGGAACATCACACACCGGGGCCTATCATGGGGAGGGGGGAGGGGGGAGGGATTGCATTGGCACTACTTTTTTAGCAGCATGCATGTGCTCACTTTATGTCTCTGTGTTACATTTCAGTTATTCTCTTAATATTTCAAATGTTTTCATTACTATTATATCTATGACAGTGATATGTAATAAAGTGATCTTTGATGCTGTAATTGTTTGGGTTTGCAGCAAACATTGCCTTTCTAGCAATGAGCAAATGTAGTGGGTAAATGTTGTATGTGTTCTGTCCACTGACCATCATCCATTCTCCTGTCTCTCTCCCTCTCCTGGGCCCCCATATTCCCTGAAACAAAACAATATTAAAATTAGACCAATTAATTACCCTACAATGGCTTCTAAGTGTTCAGGTGAAAGGAAGAGTCACAGGTCGCTCACTTTAAATCCAAAGCTAGACGTGATTAAGCTTAATGAGGAAGGCATGCTGAAAGCCTAGACAGACAGGCACAAAGCTGGACCTCTTACACAAAGCAGTTAGTTAACTTGGAAATGCTGTTAAAGGAAACTAAATATGGCCTGAGAAGGACTCCATATTTCTTTTTCTTTTTTTTTTTTTCTTTTGAGATGGAGTTGATCGCTCTGTCGCCCAGGCTGGAGTGCAGTGGTGTAATCTTGGCTCACTGCAAGCTCCGCCTCCCAGGTTCAAGCCATTCTCCTGCCTCAGCCTCTTGAGTCCTTTTGGATAAAATGTAACCTAGCTTAATAGGCGGACAAAATTGAAAACCTAACTAGTAGTATGCACCTGTAACAATAGCTAAGTCTTGGCCAATCTCAGTGGCTGTACTTCAACCATTCATACACTGCTGAGAGTTCAAGCTGTGTTCAAATAATGCATACACCAAGCTGTAACCAATCCAGCCATTCTGCACCTCACTTTCAATTTCTGTACATTATTTCCCTATTTTTTTGTTTATAGATCTTCTTCCGTCACGTGACTGTGCTGGAGTCTCTGTGAATCTGCTGTGATTCTGGGGGCTGCCCAGTTTGTGAATCATTCATTGCTCAATTAAACACGTTTAAATTTAATTTGGCTGAAGATTTTATCAATGCAAATGGAAAGTTCTTGAAAAAAATGAAAAGTGCTACTATAATGAACGCAGGAATAAGCCAGGAATATTTACCTATGTATACATATATTTATATGTATTGAAAGAGATATAAGAGATATTATTATAACTATAGGTATAGGTATTTAAACTAATATAGAAAAAAACACATATACATATAAATGTCTATCTGAGATGTAAACAATATATGAAAAAGGAAACAAAGACACACACAAACATACAGATGCGTTTAATTTCTCCTAACTTGTTGCTATTCTTGTGGGCCTTGTTGCTAACTTCTGTCAGTGAAGATGGTAGCACGGGCTATGGGAGTCTTTCATTGCCAGCTCCATGTGACCTTCCCTAGGGTCAACCCCAGACGAGGGATTTAACCAGACCCAGCCCAAGTGCCTTCACCCAATTGTGAGAGTGCTGACCACTTCTCAAAAGATTTTCAATCGAGATTGGTTCTCTTTTATCAGACATGTGTTGTGGATATAGATCATTGTGTTTCAGTTTGAGTAGGAAAAGAAGAGTCTTTCTGGGTAGGGGAAGAAAGCCTAGGTTTGTTTCCTCAGGATAGTCTGGGGAATTGAAAGTGTGTTGAACAAAATGGTACCAGGGAAAAAAAGAATCTGGACAGGATGGGTGTGCATCGAGTGCAAAAAGTGGCTTTTGGTAGCAGGCAAATGGCTCTTTGTGTGGAAGGCTACACACACTGCTATCAGCTGGCTCTGGCTGCTTCTAGCTGGACTTACAGAATCCTACTAGTTTGGTTTGATGAACCCCTGGATTGAAAACTCCTGTTTGCCAGGTAACTGAGAATTGTTTCACACATATAAGAAGCATGATAAAACGTGTGTGGCTTGACCTGTACTACTGAATTCCAAAGTAGAAGTCCAGCAGAGAAAACTAGATCAGAGGTTACTTTGCCAGTGCAGGTGGATAGATAAGGCTATGACCTTAATGGGGCCTCTCTGAGGATCCAGGCAGGTCTAAAGTGGCAGTTGTTAAATGTGCATAGACAACCCGGGAAGGAAAACAGAGCCCTGAGGCACTTGGCGTGGTGTCTGGCCTTATGTTCCTTCACAGCACTGCTTGTTTTCTGCCCAGGCTTTGCATCTAAAGGTGAAGCTGGGGAGTGTACAGCCATAGAAGACCGATGTCTGGGTCGGACACAGTGGCTCACACCAGTATCCTAGCACTTTGGCAGGTTGAGGCAGGAGGATCACTAGAGCTCAGGAGTTTGAGACCAGCCTGGGCAACATAGTGAGACCTTGTCTCTCTTAAGAATAAAAATGTTTCTGTTTTGTTTTGTTTTGTTTTGTTTTAAAGACCCGTGTCTGTTATTCTTAAAAGCTCAGGAATGTATAGCTCACACAAGACTTGAATGCGAGGCCATGTGATCTTACTTTCTTACTAGGCTTTTGGTGCCTACATTCTCACATAAACAGCCAGGCTACTCTCTGTGCTGTCTCCCAAGAGAGGAGTGGAAAGTCTCCCAAGTGCTGAGACAATAAATGTCCCCTCTACCCAAAGTCTAGCATATACTGGGTTTTCTTACATACCTGTGATATGCTCCAGACAACAGGAGTGAAACAGTCATATTGCTGATACATAGAGAGTTTGAGTAGTCTAGACAGAAGATCAAACCAGCCGCAACATTCCCTTAAGCCGAAGCCTAATCCACAGCAAGGTCCTAACTCTCTTCAATTCCATAAAGGCTGAGAGAGGTGAGGAAGTAGCAGAAGAAAATTTTGGAGCCAGTAGAGCTTTGTTCATAAGGTTTAAGGAATACGTTTTCTTCATAACAGAAGTGTAAGGTGAAGCAGCCGGTGCTTATGTAGAAGCTGCAGCAAGTTATTCAGCATGTGTAGCTAAGATAATCGATGAAGGTGGCTAAACTAAACAGATGATTTTTAGTGTAGACAAAAGTCGGAAGAAGATGCCATCTAGGGCTTTCGTAGCTAGAGAGAAATAAATGTCTGGCTTCAAAGCCTCAATGGACAGACTTGCTCTCTTGTGAGGGGCTAATGCAGCTAGTGACTCTGAGTTGAAGATAGTGCTTATTTACCATTCCAAAAATCCTGGGACTCTTAAGTATCATACTAAATCTACTCTGCCTGTGCTCTGTAAATGGAACAACAAAGTCTGGATGACAGCACATTTGTTTACAGCAGGATTTGCTGAATATTTTAAGCCCACTATTGAGACCTAGTCCCCAGAAATAAAAGATTTCTTTCTAAATATTACTGCCCATGGACAATGCACATGGTAATTCAAGAGCTCTGATGGAGATGTACAAAAAGATTAATGTTGTTTTCATGCCTACTAACACAATATCCATTCTATAGACCATGGATCAAGAAGTCATTTTGACTTTCAGGTCTTATTTAAGAAATACATTTTGTAAGGCTACAGCTGCCATAGATATTGATTCCTCTGATGGATATGGGCAAAGTACCTGGGAAACCTTCGGGAAAGGATTTGCCATTTTAGATGCCATTAAGGATGTTCATGATTCATGAGAATGTCAAAATGTTAATAACAGGAGTTTCGGAGAAGTTGATTCTAACCCTCACAGATGACTTCAAGGGGTTCAAGACTTCAATGGAAGAAGTCATTCCACATGTGGTGGAAATAGCAAAGTAAATAGATATGAAGCCTGAAGATGTAGCTGAATTGCTGTAATCTCATGATAAAATTTTAACAAATGAAGAATTGCTTCTTATGAACAAGCAAAGAAAGTGGTTTCTTGAGATGGAATCTTTTATTGGTGAAGATGATGTGAACACTGTTGAAATGACAAAGGATTTAGAAAATTATGTAAACTTATTTGATAAAGTAATGGCATGGTTTAAGAGGTTGATTCTAATTTTGAAAGAAGTTCTACATTTGGGTAAAATGTTATCAATCAAAGAGCATCTCATGCTGTAGAGTAACCTTCTGTGAAAGGAAGAGTCCATTGATGCTGCAAACTTTACTACTGTTTTATTTTTAAAAACTGCCACAGTCACTCCAACATTCAGCAACCAGCACCCTGATCAGTCAGCAGCCATCAGCATCGAGACAAGACCCTCCACCGACAAAAAGATTACAACTTGCTGAAGGCTCAGATGATCCTTAGCATGTTTCAGTAACAAAGTATTTTTAAGTAAGTAATGTTCATGTATTTTAGACATAATTCTGTTGAACACTTAATAAAGTATAGTGTACACATAACTTTTGTAGATCTCTGTTTAGTACTTTGTTTTAGTCACTGCTCAATATATCTTGGAAGTCACTTGATTACATAAAGAGCTTTTTAAAATGATTATGATTTTGTGATATGAATGAAACTTGGTGGATTTACCCGTCCCCTGCTAATAGATATATAAGTAGTTTGCAGTCATTTGTTCTTATAAGCATTATTTCATGCATGTGTGAGTATATTAGTAGGAAAAATTCTTAGAATTCTTGGTCCCAAGGTAATTGCAGATATAATTTTCATAGATTTGTTAAATTATCTTCTCTACATAGATTGTGTCACGTCTCAGCTCTTACAGAAATACATAAGAGTGCTTGTTTTCTCTACATCTTTACAACAAAGTATACATTTTTAACTTCTCCTGTCTAAAATGTGAAAAATTGTATCTCAGTAAAATTTCATTTTATATGTCTGGAATTTGAGCATCTTTTCAAATGCTTATGAGTCATTTACATTTTTTCCCCTGGAAACTATCTCATGTGCCAATTTTTTGTAGACTTATTACTAAGGTTTGTTTTTTATTGACTGATTTGTAGTACTTCTTTCTATATTAGGAAAATTATGAGTTATGCTTTTTTCAGTTTAAAGTTTTTGACATAGTATATTAGTCTGTTCTTATGCTGCTAATAAAGACCTACCTAAGACTGGGTAATTTATAAAGGAAAGAGACTTAATTTACTTACATTTCCACATGGCTTGGGAGACCTCACAATCATGGCAGAGGCAGAGGAAGAGCAAAGGCACGACTTACATTGTGGCAGGCAAGAGAGCTTATGCAGGGAAACTTCCCCTTTATAAAACCATCAGATCTCGTGAGACTTATCCACCCCCATGATTTAATTACTTCCCATCAGTTCCCTCCCATGACACATGGGGATTGTGGGAGCTATAATTCAAGATGAGATTTGAGTGGGGACACAGCCAAACCATATCACTTAGCTTTATAGTAATTTTAGCTACACAGATTTTTAAAATTTGTAATTCAATATATTTTATCCATCTTTCCTTTCATGGCTTCTGGGTTTTGTATCACACTGGGCTTCCTTCACTCCAAGTGTATAAATAAATAGTAGCCTCTCTTATTATTTTTATCCATTCATTTTTTGCATTAAACTTTTGAGCATTTGATCCATCCGAGGTTTACCTTTGTGTGAGCGATAGTTCCAGCTGCATTTTTTTTCCTATATGGCTACTCAGCACTGTTTACTAAATAGTTGATCTCTTTTCCTACCGATTTATATTCCACTTTTATTATATCCTAAATCCATGCTGTAATTTTATCTACTTCTAAGTTTTGACTATATTCCTTTGTGTACTAGCATACTAGAATTATACAGTTTTATTTATTGAAATGTAAAATATGCTTGAATATCATAGCTCATTTACCCCCCACACCCACTTTCACCCCATGTAATGCTCGTCTAATATTGTTGGTTGTTCATTTTTCACATAAAATTTAGAATTATCTTGTTGGTGTTTTTATTTTCTTCACATTAAATTGGAATTAACCTATGGAGTGCTGACATCGCATTGTATAAGTTTTTTTGTATTTTTAAAAATCTATCCAAGTTCTATGTGCACGTAGTTTAAATCATCAAAGTGTTCTTTGGCATATGATAGGAATAAGTGTAGACTCCAGCTCCTCTCACCCAGTTGCAAACACTTTTCACCTGGTTATAATTATGCAAAACACGTATTTCTGAATTAGCTACCTTTATTGGTACTTGCGACTTTTCCACTTTACCATTATCTATTAATGGTTTTGCTTTCCCTACACTCCCCACCCATCACTCACACAGGCATCCCTTCCACCTACCTTCCCCATCCTCCCAACAAAGTTATATCCTAATTTTGGCTAGATCAACATTCAATGTTTACACTATTTTGACTATGTAAATGCTATTCAAAACTGAACCATGCAGTAAATTATGATTATTTTCCCTTCCTGCACAACTATTATGTGTTCCCTGAAGCTAATATTTGACTTGTTTATGGTTTGTTTGCTTCATTTTTATGTTTTTATTACTAATTCAGCCCCAACACTTTGCCAATTATCTAAAGCTCTACTCAAGATATTCAGATGCTTCAGTGATTTTTTCAATTTCATCCTCCTAGAGAAAGCTCTCTCAGAGCTGCTGGCTTGCTCTGTGCTGGTGTTGTGCTCTCTCTGTGCCATCCTCTGGAGTCTTCCTCCACCTTCACTCTACCTGCAAGGAGGGTATTATGCTTTACTCCTGCTGTGTTCCTGCTTCTGTCACCAGTGACTCCATCCCCACCTTTTTTTTTTTTTTCCTGCCTTGTGTTATAGGTGCACTTTCTTTTGTTAGCTTCCTAAGAAAGTGTTCAGAGCAGGTCAACGTGTGAAAACCTTCCGTCATTGACTCTCACACTCAAGGAAGAATTTGACTGGAAATAACTTTCCTTTACTACTTTGAAGGGGCTGTTCCATGACATCCCAGCATTCAGTGTGGCTTTTGAGAAAACTAAATCTATTCTGATTCCCAAGTATGAATTTCTCCCAATTCCCTGACCAAACTTGTATGATATGATCAGTGTCTGCTCCTCCGTTATCTACCTTAATGTGGATTAATTTTTATCCATTTATTTGGTTGAGCACATGGTGGGCTGTTTCACCCTGGCAGTACTCATTCTTCACATCTAGGGAATTTTCTTGACCTCTTTTGTTGGTTATTCTCTCCCTTCATTTTCTCTGCTTTCTTTTTCTGGAACTTTAGTATTTGGATGTTGGAACTGCTGGATTGGTTCTACAATACCCACACTTTTGTTATTGTCCAAATCTTCGGATGTTTTGCTCTGCCTTTCGAGAGATTTCCTCAGCTTCATCCGCTCACCCTTTTATTGGCTTCTAATATATACTGTCATATTTTTAATTTCCAAGAGCTTTTTATTGTTTTCTGAATGTTCCTTGGTTTCTAATATTTTGTTCACAGTTTTGCAATATGGTCTCTTATCTCTCTGGGGGTGTTAGTTATAGGTTTTTTTTCTGTTAAATGTGTGTGGGCTTTTTTTAAGTTGTCAACAAGTCCCTCTAAATTGCTTTGTTCTACTTGTTTGTTTTTATCTCTATCTTTCATGTCTGATACTTTCTCCAGGTATCTATCTGATGAGAAATGTTGAAACCTAGACTAAGACAAGTCTAGTAGGGAGAGGGTAGATTAGATCACAATTAAGGAAATCGATAAATTGATCATTTATTTAAGCAAAGAGAGATCAAGAAAGTGATGGTGATCCTCTACTTTTGTAATTCACCAAGATCAGAAACACATGGTAGGAGCAACAGAGGGTTATTTTCACATAATTCCCTGGTCTGTGTATTTCCTAAGTCTATACCCTCAAGCCTAGGAACCACAGTTTGTGTGTACTCAGCCCTATGCCTAGTCTGGAGATACAGAGTCAACTACTCAGCAACTACTGAGTCTTACTGAATACCAAGCTCTGTACTTAGGCTCTGAAGATCCAGTAGTAAGAACAACATGATCCCTGACTCTTAGGTGCCATTGCCAATGGAAGAAACTGGTAGGCATGCACACGGTGGTCCAATAGTGCTAGTGAAATAGGAGTTTGTACATAAATCAGTGTGAAATACCTGAAGGAGAGAATTAGTGATAGTTGCATGGATTGGTGACATTTGAACCTGTTGTTGGAAAATGAGTAGGAGTTTACCAAAATGCAACAAAGATGCAGGAGGATACATTATAGTGCACAAACAACATGGAGAAATGAGTGGGAGTATGAATGTGTCCAATATGGGGAGTGGGCAGGAAGAAGTTCTAGCTGGACTGGAAGTGGCAGATGACTATTAGTGAAGCAGCCTCTGTGAGTGGTTAGAAAGATCTCTGTGCCTTTGTCTAATGCACAACATACTCACCATTCATGAGAGGAATGTATGAGAGCATCAGGATTCCCTTTGGAGGTCAATTGTCTCACCATCTCTGTACTGAGCAATGATGTTCCCAATCATGGTGCAGATTAATCCCCATGTGACTTGATGTGTAATATTTCCGAGCAGCCAATTAATTCTGTTAATCACATTAGTGAAATTAGCAAGATGCTCCTCTGATTAGGGGGCTGAGGTCAAGATGCTCTTACACACTCGTGTTTACTGAAAAATAAGGTCCCTCTTTCTAGGACCTGTTAATTTGTGCCAACAAGGGACATGAGATTTAGCCCAAAGACCCCACCTGTTCTCTCTCTCTTTAACTACTACTGATTCTTGTACAAGGATGACATCTGCTACTCTGTTAGTATGTTTGGAGACTTAGAGAAGGAACCTTGAGAGGTGTGTCCTGCTGAGCAGCTTGGAACCTTTTGTTGGGAAGGCAGTGGAGAGTATTGCAAGCTAGACAGCCCTGCGTTGAATCCTGGCTCTAGCATTTTCTAGCTGCATAGCCTTAAGCAGATGTGTAATTGTTTTGTTTTTGTTTTCTTTTTTGTAATCTCTATGCCTCAACTTTCCACATCTGTAAGATAAAGATTGTAATAGAACTTACTTCATAGGAATATTAAGAGAATTAAATGTGTCATCTATTATATTTAAATGTTGGAATGATATCTAACACATAGTTAATACTCAATAGCTATCTTCATTATTACTATTGATTCAGAGATCTATTAGAGAATCAATGTATTTGGAGGAGCAGGACACATTGGTGGTGTACCTTATGGTGATGAATCAGACCCAAACTAGTTGTTTAGTTGTGCATCCGTACTTTGTTTCAGATGTGAAATCTAAGTACTGCACACAGCTCTGTCTGCTTTTCTCGCTGGACCGTGATGCCGTGAAGACAGGGAGCATGTCTATCCTGTCTCCTGTTGCATCCTCAATACCCAGTATGGAGCTTGGGACATACACAGTGCTCAGTAAAGACTTGCTGGATTAATTGAAAGAGAACTGAACTTGGAGACAAACAGCTGGTTTTCAATCCTGGCTCTGGGCCTCACTAACTGAGCAAGTCATTTAAGCCAAACCTCACTTTCATCCATCAGCAAAATGAAAACATGATTTCCGTGAAAAAATTCTGTTAAAAGATGTCATATGAAAGTAACTCAGAGTAGACACACAGTAAGTGTGTTTACTAAATGAATAATTTTATTTGAAAAAAATGAAGATTCAGAGTCAACACCTAATAGATTATAACTGCATTTATTATTATTATTTTACCTTTATGAGTGTACAAATCATATGTAAAGATATTCACTTTGTAAAATGTATAACATCAGGCAATACTATGTGCATTTAGACTGGTGGTTGTTCCCCGCCACTCCAGAATACTGGTCTTAACAGTGTAATGTATGTATTTGCAGACTTCCTCCAACGCACTTCCAACACATACATGTATCTGTAAAACCTATTGTCATTTTTGAGTCTTCTCTTTGACCTAAGTGACATTTGGTAATGTTCTAAAACCTAGTTTTTTTTTTCCACTTGTCTCTACTTCTTAGAGAAATTTTCAACTTAATTACTACATATTTACCCAATTCTTTTTATTACATGATATTATCTTTCACACAAGAGATATACCATAGTTATTCTGTCATTAATTCATCAATAGACAGTTAGGTTGGTTATAATATTTAGCAACTGCAAAAAAATGCTCTTGATAGCTATCTGTCTAGAAGTAATGCTTTAGATATAGGTCTTGCCAAACTGATCTCCTAAGTGGCTCTACCAACTTACATCTCTGGCTTCTGCCAATGATATGAGTGTCTGTTTCCTCTATCTTTTTCTACACTTAATATTACAAAAAAAAAGTTTTCATTTCTGCCAATCTAATGAGCCAAAATGGCATCTCATCTTATTAATACAGAAGTTGAACATCTTCTCATGTGTTGTGATAGACACTTTATGTATGTCCTTATTTAATCTTGAGACAACCCAGTGAGTAAACTGTTACTACCTTCATTTTAGAGATGTGTAATCAGCGGCCCAGAACAGTCATGACATTCCCATAGCCCATGAGGTGAATCATGATAAAATGTTCACACACAGGAATGCAGGTGTCTCCTGACAAATGTGCTACAGTAGAGTAAAGAAGTATTAGAGACTGAAAGTAGAATAAAAATCATGAATAAGAATATTAGTGGTAGACAGTCTTAGGTGCAAATGTAGAGTTTCCAAATTGTCAGCCATCTGCCAATGGGTAAAGCATTTAATTTCTTGGGAATATCAGTTATGGCTTCTATAAAGTCAGAATGAAATTTCTCTCATGGTGTTACTGTAAGAATTAAAGGAGATAATGTACCCCTGTACATAGGCAGCCTTCAAGAAATGTTAGCTGTGCTTTTGAAGTGAAAAAATAAAATCTTCCTGGCACATGGAAAGCTGTTGCTTATGAAATGGTTAAAACAGAGTTCTGCCAGGGGCAGGGACACTCAAGTTTCTGTCTCTGGCAGAGCTCTGAGGCTTCTGCTTGGTGGAGCATTCGTTTCTGCTTTAAACCTAGTACAGGAGATTATTCTTTCTTCCCTGAGGGATGGTGAGGAATAACCAGACTGGCCAATCTTACTGAGTCCTCATAAGCCTCCTGTTAATAGGCAGGGTAGTTATCTGTATATGCGGTTTACAGAGGAGGTCACTGAACTCAGGGTGAGGAATTGACTTCTGGCAGTACCTGCAATCTTTGTGTTGCCCTTGATCTGGCCACCCCCAATGGCCATGGAATAGGCTATGGATCTGCAGCTCCAAACCCTGCCCGAGCCAAACCCGCTTCAAACTTTGCCCTGCCACGGGGACCCCAGGTAAGTACACTGAACCTCTTTATACAGGGCCCTATCACTGCAGGGCCATTCTCAGGCATTAACTACTTGGCCCCATCAACCATTCACTCTTAACTAATCTGGTGCCTCCCTGAGGCCATGAGGCCCTTTTATTCCCCAAAAGTTAGCACTGATGGTGGCCCCCACAATAGCTCTATTTGACCATTGCAGAAATGTTCTTGGATAGCTAGCTGTCTAGAAGTAATGCTTTAGATACAGGTCTTGCCAAATTGTTCTCCTAAGTGGCTCTATCAACTTACATCATATGTATTGTAACTTTTATTTTATAGGCTCTGGGGTACATGGACAGGTTTGTTATGTAGGTAAACTGCATGTTACAGGGTTGATGTACAGATTATTTTACCCCCCAGGTAATAAGCATAGGACCCTATAAGATAGTCTTTTGATCCTCACCCTCCTCCCTCCCTCTACCCTCAAGTACTCCCCGGTGTCTGTTGTTCCTTTCTTTGTGTCCCTATGGACTCATAATTTAGCTCCACTTATAGTTGATAATATACATTATTATTCAGTTTTCTATCCCTGTGTTAGTTCACTTAGGATAATGGCCTCCAGCTCTATCCATGTTGCTGCAAAGGACAAGATCTCGTTTTTTCTGTGTGTCTGCATATTTTTGTTGAGTACTTATTTTGTGCCAGGGACTTTAGTAACAGCGCCTTATTTACTAGCTATATATGACTTCAGGCAGGTGCATTAACCTCCTTTTCCCTCGGTTTCTTATCTGCATAATAGGGATTAACAGCAGGGCTCACTTTCCATGGTGAGTGGGAAGAGTCAATGGGATAGAATTCATACATCAAATATTTAGCACAGCACTGGGTGCATTCTGAGAGCTCAACAAATACTTACCATTGTTGATAAGCTGCTTTTATTCCCCCAGTCACTTTATGTTGTAGGTTGATAGTTGGCCCCATTTTACAGAGGGAGCAATCGAGCAGAGTGATCAAGTGGCAGTCAGTCAGTGGAGAAATAGGCATCTATACCAAGTCTAGATGGTATAACAGCCGCAGAGTGAGGACAAACATGGCTTTTGGCATCAGAGTCACTCATGATAATGTTGATTGAGACTTGGCCAGTGTTGTTTGGGTGTGGTCGTAGCACTCTAGTTTTGTATCTTGATGTCTTTGTCATGCAAGATGCTGTCTTTGTGGAAATCCACACACACTCTCTGCTGGTGTGTGTTTGCCAAGGATTCAAAAGCATTCTCACTGTTGGACACTGGTGTGGTGAAAGCTCCTAATGAAGGCAACGTCAGGCTCAAGTCCTGGATATTTCAGGCGAACACAGCCTGTCTGATTTATTTCCCTCACCCTCACTGGTCTTCGGGGAGAAAATGCAGGTGCCTGTCTGCCCATTTTTTGTTTTCCAAGTGGGTCTGGCTCACCTTCTCCCGACCTGCCTCCCTGGCCAGGTGACCTGTCTTCCTTCAGCGTTCACATGGATCTCTATGGAAGCTGTCCACCTGGACAGAGAGAGGGCAGCGGCAGAGAAGAAGCATTCCAGAGTGGCAACGGGCATGAGAATGGCAGGAGAGGAAGGTTGCTAACCGGACACCTGAATGCCACACTCTATGCACCCTTCACCCCCATTCCCTTGCACAACCATTGACCCAGTTTACAGAAGAAGAGACTGAGGCTGAGGGAGGGCATGTACCTGCCCACATGGAAGCAGTGAAGCTGCGATGATGACAGCAAATGCATGTATAGAATCCACTGTGAGCCAGACTTCCTGAGGCATCTTGTATTTATTAAGGCATTTAATTCTCACAGTCACCCCTTAAGGTAGGTACTATTGTAATCATCCCTATTTTAGAGATGAGGAAACTGAGGCACCTAGAGGTTACTTGCCCAAAGTTACATAGCTAGTAAGGGCAGAGCTAAAATACCAACTCGAGTTTTTCTCTTAATTGTGATGCTCACCTGTTTACCAGGTAAATGCACACCCAAAGCCAAAACACACTGCCCATCACGTGCTAGCCCCCACCTACTCCTGGTTTCCAGGTAATTGATTGACTAAAAGACATCATGGTTCCTTGTCAGCTCTGTCTATGGTCTTCAGAAAGAAGATGAAATCCCTGAGAGAGATGGCTCACTGCCGGGCTGGGAAGGACCGCAGTTGACACCCGGCGGCACACCGGCATTTGATTACCCAGTCCTGCAAAGCAACAGTGAGCTTGTGGAGCAGGCCAGTCCAAATGCTTCTGCTTGATTTTCTAGAGTCAAATTAGGCTGTTGAATAGGCCAGTAGCGATTTCATCAGTTTCTCAGCCTTTGGCCTCCTGCAATGCTGCCCGCTGTTTACTAAGCAAATGAGCTCCCAAAACCAGTCCTGCTTTAGTAATGCAGCAGGACAACATGGCGTAGAGAAGATTACAGGTATTAGAGGCTATTTAGGATCATTTAGAATCGAGCTGTTTTCCAAGCAGGGAATTAATCCAGTTGCATTAAAAGGAGCTGCTGAGGCTCCCATAACTCTCCCTGCATTAAGAGGGGGGATTTGGGAGACTCTGCTAAATGACTTGCATAACTAGCTCTGGGGCTCAGTGCAGCATCTTTATTGCGGGTGTAGACTGTGAGCCTCTCCCTCGTGAGCTGTAGATCTGCTTTGGGAAGAAAATGTCGATATTGAAAGGATTGGGTTTATACCTGGAGCCCATGGCTGGTCAAACCTAAGCACCTCCCAGGGTCGTGGGAGAGATGTTGGGGGAATGGTTTCAGGTCTAAGGATATGGTTGTGACACAAAGAAGCAAATGTACTTCCTCAGGGCCTTTTTCTTTATTTAAGATGGAACTGCCAAGGTGGGAGGACCACACAAGGCCAGAAATTTGAGACTAACATGGGCAACATAGAAAGACACCATCTTTACCAAAACATTTTCTTTAAAAGTTAACAAGGCATGGTGGTATACACCTGTGGTCCCAGCTACTTGGGAGGTTTAGGCAGGAGGATTGCTTGAGCTCAGGAGGTCAAGACTGCAGTGAACTGTGATCATGCCACTGCACTCCAGCATGGGTAACAGATTGAGGCCCTGTCTCAAAAAAAAGGTGGAACTGGCCACAGTTGGATATAGCCCTTTTATAGAAGGATATGAATGGATTGCTGGAGGACTTCTAAAATTATGCCATTCAGTGACATCCCACTTTGTGCTGAGCACTTGTGCGTTCCTTATATCAGTCTCACAAACAGCCTTATGAGGTGGAGACTTCAGAGATGGAAGCTGAGGCTCAAAGAACCTAATGAACTTGGGACTTGAACCCATGGACTCATGGCAGCTGACCTTGTGCCCTAAGCCACACACTTCTTCCAAGGGTCTGTATCCAGAAAGCTCTGTTGTTCTTCATCCCCAAGCATGAGAGAGACAAAGGGTCCCATAGTATGGCCTCCCCTCATCCCCATAGCCTTGCCTATCCCCAGCCCAAGTTATGGACACTTACTACACTACAGTGACATTGTTAGTTTAAGCATCTGTCTATCCCACCAGGCTCCCATGAGGACACACTCATCTTCTAGCTCCAGCAGACAATAGCACGGCTCCTCAAATAAAACATGCTTGGCTGAGTCCCCTCCCTTTTCTGTGTCTGTTTCCCTTGCAGTAAAATGAGAGGGCTGGCCTCCCTGCTGAGGTCTACAGTTTCCGCTATCTCTGATGTGCTGTGAAGACGCATCTGTAAGCCTGTGGAGGACAGCCAACATCTATCCAAAGTAGCGACTGTCTCCTTAAAGAAACAGGTGCTTCCCAGAGCACTGGGAGTCCTTGCTCCTGCACTTGCTTGCTTGCTTGTGGCGTTATTCGTGAGCATTCATCCATAATCTGAATTCCACTGACAGCCACTCGCTCTCAAGGTTGGCTGTACCCCAAAATGAAACTGTTGGAGGCTGGAGCCAAGGGGACCTGGCAGCCAGGAGGCATTCAGTACAAATTTGCTAAATGAGTGCCTGAGAATGGCTGTTGACTATTTGATTAAGGCCTCCCCCCGCCAGCACCAGTGAGTCAGGCACATCTGCCATCCCCAAGTCAAAATGATAGTTAATAAACAGGTAATCAATTTATAGAAACTTCCTTTCTTTCTCAATTTCTGGTGAGGCCCTTTTGCCTGTTCATAACCCCTTTTAACTAAGTAGATTTCCCTTTATCTACACCGTAGGTAAATTTTTAATTTTCTGTTATCTTTACTCTGTTCTTCTGAATAGAAAAGGAGATAGACTTATCGCAAAGTAGTAACTCATTGCAAAACGTTTCAGAACTTCACAGCCCAGAATAAAAAGAGTACCCCTGAAGAAAACCACCATTGGCACTTCAGTATATATTAACATCTCTGGAAATGTCATGTTTTAAGTTGCTGACTTGCCAGGATTACAAAAAATAGATAAGCTTCCAAACTGCAGGTGGGTCACATCTCCATGCCACCAACAGGCGGCAGTAGGAGTTACACTTGGACATTTTAGTTCAAGGATGACGTCGTTTGCTTCTCTATTAAGCATTTCCTGTGTTTTGTATTGGGTTCAAGGTATGGAACACTGTGCTAGTCACTATGTCACAGGAAGATGCTGGACCATGTTTCTCTGGAAACTGCTGACATCCAATTTATCCCAGGTTCTAGTTAAAAAAGCAAATCCTTGGACACTATCCCACCCCTGCCAAGTCAGAAGTAGGGCTCCTAGATGCACAAGTACTGCGAAGCTGGATGCCTGAATCTCCCCATTCTATTCCCTTTCTCTTTTTCCTCACGTGACAGCCTGGGGTGACAGTAGTGGAACAAACCACTGGATCAGAAAGAAGCCTTGGTCCACAGAAGAAGCACATACAAGTTCAAAAACATGAAGAAGAGAACAAGAAAACGTGGTACTCAGGTTGAATTTCCCTTTCCCACATTGATCTGATTAACTCTTCTTCCCATAAGCCTGATCCCAAAAGCCACTTCCTCTTCAAAGCCTTCCTCAATGTCTTCAGGCTGTTTTAGATTCAATGCTCACACAGCAGTTTATACCTCCCCCAACACTTAACACATTATGTTGTGATTATCTGTGTCTGTCTGTCCCACCAGGATCCACACTCCTTGTGGATAGGAGCCACATTGCATGGTGCCTGGCATGCAGCAGGCATGCAGTGACTGAGCAATGAATCACTGGGTGACTTAGAGAGGGCTGGTAGGAGTGCTTGGTTGGACCCCACATTCTGTAAAAGAAGGTGATCTTTAAAGGCTGGGCTCCTTCAGAGATATTCCTCAGGGCTTGCTACAGCGAACCACTTCTAATTTCTCAGTGAATCTGTGGAAACTACTTCATCGGCCTATGTACAAGCCCTCTCTTTTCTCAAGATAGATGAAATCAATTAATAGCTAGAAGCAAGGAGCAAGTCCACAGTCTTATAAACTCATCCAGGATCAACACAGCCCAATCTAACAGGGAGGCTTGATGTGCTCTTTCAAGTAAAGAAACGGAGAGACAAGAAAGCAGGGAGATAGTGGGAGAGGGACGTGAGTTAAATAAATCAGTTTCCAGTGGCTCAGGTAGTAATGTTTCAATAAAAAGTCAGTTCTATGCCCAAAGGACAAAACCATCAAGTCTTTCTTTTTGTTTTGTTTTGTTTTTTTTTAACCCTAACAACTTGCACAGGAATAAGAGTTAGGTCTTTTGATATTTTAAAATTTACTTTGAGGCCAGGCGCAGTGGCTGGTCACGCCTGTAATCCCAGCACTTTGGGAGGCTAAGGACAGCGGATCACCTAAGGTCAGGAGTTCGAGACCAGCCTCACCAACATGGCAAACCCCCATCTCTACTAAAAATACAAAAAATTAGCAGAGCATGGTGGCACATGCTTGTAGTCTCAGCTACTCGGGAGGCTAAGGCAGGAGAATCGCTTGAACCTGGGAGTTGGAGGTTGCAGTGAGTTGAGATCATGCCACTGTATTCCAGCCGGGGCAACAGAGGGAGACTCCATCTCTAAAACAATAAAGTAAAATTTACTTTGAGCAGGGCACCTAGAGAATGTTTTCAGAGTTGATGATACCTACTCTCAGCCGTTGGCTCTTCCTTCTCCCATTCTTCCATCCATATCTGATGATCCAACAAGGTCATCTTTGTTTCATATGTGTCAAACCCAGCTCATTAGATGGTGGTGGTCTCATGGTGCCCTTCCCCATGCTATTCACTGGGACTTTTCAACCTCAGATACCTTTTCTTACCTTGGCCAAGCGAATTTTTAAACTAACATCTTTTTGAACTCAGAAATTATATTCCCTGCGCCTTTATTGAGGACCTTCGAAGTCCTATGCACCATGCTTGACATCTTATAGGTGAGGAAGCTGAATCAGGGTTATGTAGTGAAACTTGAGCAAGTTAATTTAAAATTTAAAAATGTCATTTCTGTTTCATATTGAGGGTTTAAAATTTTCCAACTTTTCACAAGAGCTAGTTCTTGCAGGAAGCATACAATGGTTCCAAAAAGATACTTGTGACAAACTGATAGGTGACACGATCATAGGCAGTGAGTTGTATGAACAAAAAGTCAGGACACAAAGTCTGACAGGTGAGATGCACTTTCTAGCAGCAAGGGCTTAACCTATTTTAAAAATGAAACTATCCTGGAAAAATAGAGGCTATATGGCCACAGTCCTGAGATGTTTGAAATAGAGATATCTAAGATTAAACAAGCATAAAATACAATTGATTTTATGTCTTGGTATTTATATTTCAGGTGTTTAAGCTGTAGCACTATGGGGATTCAGATAGTGAACTGTTTTTAGTAACTTTTCACAGTTTGCCCTTAAGTATCATAAGGACTGCTTACAGCATTGGTTATCCTGAGGATGAAACTTGGAATTGTATGTAACATACACATGATTCATCTGAGACCCAGACCCACGATATTTCAGGCAAGGCATCTGGAGGGGAAGGGGACAAACATTTCCTTGACTTCAGAAAAGTAGGTTTGATTGTAAGAGCTTTGTCTTTAACACAAAATATTGAACTATTCATTTATCCATTCATCTAACCACACACACTTACTGAACATCTAGTATATGCCAGACACTGTGAGTAGTATTGAGAATATAATAGTGGACATAAAGACAGGGAAATCTGGCGCTGTTAGATTGTATATGGCAGGGCTGTTTGGCCTGTGAAAGCTACCCAAATAAATGAAATTTGAGCTGAGTTCTGAAGGGTGGGTAAGCATGAAAAGGTAAAATATGAGAGAAAGATCTTCTAGGCGAAAGCAACTAAATATGCGAACACCTGAGAGCTGGAAGAAACATAACACATTCCAGGAACAATAAGAAGGCCAATTTGGAAAATGGTTCAAATTTAGAAGGACCAACAGGGACCAGATCTCAGGCCTATGAGGCCATGCTAAGGATTTCATCCTTGGCCTATGAACAATGGGAAACTACTGAAGGGTTTTAAGCAAGACAGTGGCATAGTTTTGCATTTTAAAAGATTCCATATTCTACTAGCTAGAACTTGGAATTTATTTTTCCATAGAAATAACTTAATAAATGGTAGTTCTATGGAGCCAGAATAATGCTATTAGCACAATGCATCCAGCTAAACTGCCTATTGAAAAGCTGGCCTTGGTTGCCAAATACCATTTGTAACTTGATTCCTATAAGAAAATGCATTCCAAATTCCAGACAACCTAATTACAAATGACATTTTCAGGGACAGCCTACAATCTACTTCGGCTTGTGAAAAGCCTCCAACATTTTTCCATATCAAAGGTTGTTAAGAAAGGTGAGGAACAGACTTCTGATTTTGAGATAGCAAAGACCCTTCTGCTCCTTCTGCTTTTTTTTTCCCTTCTCCTTAAAAAGAAAAACCAGAAAAGGAAATGCAAGTGCTGTGGTAAAACTAGGAAGAATATATTATGTTGGAAAGTAATGATGAGGAAAGGTGGCAGGCTGCAGTGTGTACCTTAAGGGTGCGGTCAGATACTGAGAGATGACATCTGTGACTGCAGACTTTAAAGTCAGCAGGTCTGCAAGACTGATAGTGTACCATAAGCCAATAATCCCTTCGCTGTCAATTTCAGGGATAAAGCACATAGGATGGGACAATTCCTGGACACAATTTAGCGCCATGGAGAATCAAGGAAGGAAACACTGAATAAAGAACCAAGGTCAGTCTGTTAGAACAATACAGTAGAAGAGACTTAATCCTATGACATTAATCTTTGCTGACTAAAATAAGCAACATACACAACCAATGCTATGTGCCATAAGGAATGTTACTATAAACTGGGGAGAATTTCTGCTATCTTAGAACATGGCCCTGCTCCACATCAAATAAAACCTTCTACAAATAGCTGATTCAAGTAGAACTCAACTCAATCAGAGACTGGTAATAACAGTTATTTTAGAGATACCAGAACAGATTCTACACAAAAACTTATAATACAATCGTGGAAAAGCATAGGAAAACGACAAGTTAAAAAAAGAACACTTGCGAGAAAGTGTTGTCACAGATAAAAATTGAGACCAAATTTATCACTACTAATTTAAAAAGAAAATTAAGCAATTATCTTTTCTACCAAAAATATGTCACAGAGAAGTATCAAGCAGAGGATAAAGTATGATCTTGCTTCCATTAGGAATGAAGTAGAATAGCAAAATAAAGTCATCACAGAAAGAAAGGGGCCATATTGGAAGCGTCACAAAGAAGAATGAGCACTTCTGAAAACATTAAGGGCATGAATAACAATGAGGAAAAGGAAATAGAAATCAATAAAACATTAGAAAGCATTAGAGAGAAAATGATAAACATGGAAGACAAAGGAGTCTAACATACACATATGTGGTAGCCCCAAAGAAAACACTGAAGAATTATAATAGAAAAAAGTCCAGATAGAACACAAGAATTTGCTGCAGAAATTAAGAGAGTCTTAAACCTAAAGAAGGAAAGATCACATTGTGTTCTGTGGAAACACTGTCTAGAATATTCAAAACAAAGATATATCAAGTAAAATTAATGGACTTTAAATCTAAACCAAGAATTATTTGGTGTACAAGCAAACCTATCAGTGGCCTACAAAATTAAAAATAACAAAAAACAAAAAACACCCTCCATAGTAACATTAAATGCTAAATGCCAGTAGAATAATATCTGTAAACATTTCAGAGAAATAAAGTTTGACCCTGAAAATCTGCAACCAGCTAAATGGCCATTCACATATAAATGCAAGAGATGGACACTATAAACACAATTTCAGGAATATGGTCCCCATTAACATTTATTGTTAAATTATTAGAAGATAAACTTCAGCCAACAACAGATAAATAGATTCCGTGTTCTCTGCCTAGTCTCTTTGCTCTAGCTTCTACATTCATAAAAACCACAATTCTTCCTATTATAGAAATTTGAAGAGGTAATCATAGAAATTTGAAGAGATAATTAGGGAAATGGAAATGTGGAAATTACCCAACTTATTTTCACTATGGCCAATATTGAAAACTGTATATCCTCAAAAATCCTCTGTAACAATTACGTATATGTTGGGAGAGGACAAGTGTGTGTTTTTAAGTGAATGACTATGCTTGTGTAATTAAGGGAAATATCCAGGGGACAAAAGTGAAAAGAGAGCTGAGAATAGAATTGTAAATGAATATAAAGCACTGCTTGCCCTAGGAAAATTTCTCAGTAAAAAGAACCTTGAGTCTGAATTTTACTAAGGGGAGTTAGAACTTACATACTTGAAATCATATACCCTCAGTGAATGACCAAATATGGAAAAAATATTTAAAACATTTACAGAAATAAAAGATAGGTTGGGCACAGTGACGTACACCTGTAATCCTAGCACTTTGGGAGGCTGAGGCAGGAAGATCACTTGAACTCAGGCTGGAGACCAGCCTGGGCAACATAGGGAGACCTCCTCTCTACAAAAATAAAAATTAAATAATTAGCCAGCTGTGGTAGTGTGCTCATATACTCCCAGCTCCCTGGGAGGCTGAGGTGGAAGAATAGCTCGGGCTCGGGAAGTCCAGGCTGCAGTGATCAGTAATTTCACTGCACTCCGGGGAACAGAGCAAAACCCTGTCTCAAAAATGAATGCATGAATAACAGGATAATGGATTGAGAACACCAAATGTTGAGAAGGCATATTTTTAAAAGAATCAAATATAATTTAGATAGGAAATGACAAACTCAGCAGACATATTATAAAGGAAATGAGACATACAGGAAAAGAGAATTAATGAATTGGAGGCTAGAACCTAATACCCTCACTGTAGCAAAGAAGAGAGAGGGGGAAAAAAAAGGAAAACATGAAAGGAATAAAGAAACATGTTAGTGGAATGAGAGTCTCATATATGCATTCTGTAAGTAGAAACTGAGGGAAGGGACGGTATTCAAAGTGAGATGCCCAAGTACTTTCTAGAACTGATGACAGACACCAATTCTCTGTTTCAAGCAGCCAGTTTATCCTAAGCAGGATAAATAGGAAAGAATAAAAAGACATTTAGATTTATTACAGGAAATTTCATAGCACCAGAAAGGTCTTCAAAGAGGTTGAAAATATATACAGATCACTTGCCATGGAATGACCAACTCAAAACAGGTTTCTCAACAACAGTAGTGAAAGCCAGAAAACAGCAAAAAATCTGCAAAATGAGGAGAGAGGGAAAGAGACATACCTTAAATTGCATACATGGTTGATAGTACGGGTAAGAGAAAGGTATCATAATAAACAAAAACTAAGAGTGAACTGCCAATAAAATCTCATAGGAAAGTCAAAGCGTTTTAGCTGAGGAAAGGGAACATCAATCCCCTTCCCCAGAAAGGAAGAAAGGCCGACTATACAAAAATCAGTGGTGAGCAAGGAAATTGGTAAACAGAATGGGAAATCTAAACAAACACTAACTATATAAAAGATAGTAAAGTTCAAGTTGGTATGTGGGTGTGTGTAGAAAACATGATACAACTAAACTGTTGGTCAACCATAATATGTAAACCAAGAGGGAATTTCTATTTAATATATTCCAAGATCTTTGGATTGTTGTGGAAGTGACGTATTAATACTACTCAGACTTCAACTGAGATGTGTACAGTTTTTTTTTTTAGAGATGGGGTCTCCCTATTTTGCCCAGGTTAGAATGCAGTGACTATTCACGGGTACGAACATAGCACTACAGCCTTCAACTCCTGAGTTCAAGTGATCTTCTTGCCTCAACCTCCTGAATAACTAGACTGTAGGCACATGTCACTGTGCCTGGCTACAGTTTTAACTACAAGATACAGATATATATATTAATTTCCAAAATTAATATATTTTCCCCAATAGAGGGAAGAAATGGAATTAAAGAGAGGAAAAAAATGTTGAGAAATTTAAAAATAAAGTAAAAAATGTAGAATAAGATGAAAAACTAATATCAAACTTATCAATAACTACAATATATGTCTATGTCATTGTACTAAACTTACCAATCAAAGGACACATTGTCAGACTAAGTTGTTGATGTTTGGACGAACGGAGGCAAGATGGTGCACTTCCGGGTTCTTCTTCACCAACTTTTCCCGCGTGCGCGAAAATGCAGCCGGCGACCCGGGAAGGTGCAGACCAACTAGGCATGCGCCAGGTGATGTCAATCCGAAGAGACCAAGATTTACCTGGTCGCACCTGCGGAACGCCCCAGACACGCCCGTGCCCCGCCTATCGCCCTCCCACTCCTAGAAAAGCTGCTCCGGACGAATGCCACGCACGGACTTCCCAGTTACCCCTCTTCGGTCGGGACTTCTTGCACTCCTGCATAGAGC
>NW_016806836.1:5472448-5486689 GCF_001698545.2 Rhinopithecus bieti
CTGGGGCCTATCATGGGGAGGGGGGGAGGGGGTAGGAGGGAGGGATTGCATTGGGGAGTTATACATGATATAAATGATGGGTGCTGACGAGTTGATGGGTGCAGCACACCAACATGGCATAAGTATACATATGTAACAAACCTGCACGTTATGCACATGTACCCTAGAACTTAAAGTATAATAAAAAAAAAAATTTTTTTCCAAATTCCCTCACACAAACGAACTGAAACAGCAAAACAAACCCCCATGAACAATATTTACAAAACACCTAGGAAGCAAGTTATCCTCATGAATTACAAATTATGAGTAGACAGGGTGAAACTACTGGCAATCAGGTTGGCCAACAATGAGACATTCAAATAAAAATTCTGGACTTTAAAAGAAAAATGAATTATGTGTTCATTCAAAGCAAAACTAAATCACTTGTCAAGGAAAGAAGATCAAATTATTATGAGACTGACAGCTACAAGATCTGCACGGTGTCAGGACTATGCAGGGAGAAGGAGAGGAAAGCAATGAGGCATCATATGGACTTCAGAGTCACACATAACTAACAGGTACCCCCTAGAAAGATCAAGCATCAAATTTGAGAATTGTAGCTAAAACTGAGGAATCTTGCAGTTTCCAGTAGAGGATGAAAACAAGGGGTCAACAGTAAGACCTTATGTGTCTGGAGCAGTCTAGGTCCTGTCGACTCTCAGAAGGAACCAGTCAAAATTCGCTTCCAGGAATAAACAATGAAATTAAGAATCTAAATTGAGTAGCACAGAGACAACAGTGACAAGAAATTGAAGATCTGAGAGTATCAGAAAATGAGCCACCATATTCGTGCATACCATATACAGGAGAAAAGAGAGCTCTGTGAGTTTAGAAATTAAATTTTGGACTACATTCTCTTCTAAATGCTCAGGAAAACTAATTTCATATAAATGGGAGGACAGAAAATAATTGAAATAAAAACACATGCAAAGTTAGTGTCAAGAAAAAGAAAGCCAGGCATGGTGGCTCACACCTGTAATACCAGTACTCCAGGAGGCCATGGTGGGCAGATCACTTGACATCAGGAGTTTGAGACTAGACTGACCAACATGGTGAAACCCCATCTCTACAAAAAATAGAAAAAACTTAGCTGGGTATGGTGGCACAGACCTATAGTCCCAGCTACTCAGGAGGCTGAGGCAGGAGAATTGCTTGAACCTGGGAGGCAGAGGTTGCAGTAAGCTGAGCTCACACCACTGCACTCCAGCCTGAGCAATAGAGTGAGACTCCATCTCAAAGAAAAAAGAGAATAGCACCTCTCCAGACAATGAAAGTTTGCCAATTAAATGTGACTATGAGTCAGATGAGAACTATTTCAGAAAGAGTTAAATACATTAAGAAAATGATATGAGACACAACAACAAAAATCAGAATTAGAAAACTCAGAATGTAGTCATAGGACTCAGGAAATAAATTATAAATTTAAGAAAATATATCTAAGAAATGGAGACTAACGTAGAAGTCACACACGAATAAATTCACACAACCACTAGTGCCTGGAGAAAACTAGGTTAAAGAAGGAAACTTTTACAAAAGCAAGAGGCAGCTAGATCCAAGAAAAAAGGAAAAAAGTTACCAGACAGGCTAAGAAAATCATTATACTGGAATTCCCGAAGAAGAAACCCAAAGCAAAGGCACAAATGTCAAAAAATAAAATTTAAGAAAAAATTCTTGTACTATTTCTTTTTCTGAAATAACTTCAATAAAAATTACTTATTGAGGCCAGGCGTGGTGGCTCACACCTGTAATCCCAGTACTTTGGGAGGCCGAGGCGGGCAGATCATGAGGTCAAGAGATCGAGACCATTCTGGCCAACATGGTGAAAACCCTGTCTCTACTAAAAGTACAAAAATTAGCTGGACATGGTGGTGCTTGCCTGTATTCCCAGCTAGTTGGGAGGCTGAGGCAGGAGAATTGCTTGAACCCGGGAGGCAGAGGTTGCAGTGAGCCGAGATTGCAGTGAGCCGAGATTGCGCCACTGCACTCCAGCCTGGTGACAGAGCGAGACTCTGTCTCAAATAAAAACAAAAAGAAAAAAAATTATTGAAAGGGCAGTTGTACCTACTTGAGAACAGCCACCTGGATTGCCAAAACTGAGGTATGTTTTAGTAAAATTTTTGGACCTCAAAAGAAAATAATTCTTTCATACTTCCAGGAAAATGACTAAGTCATACAAAAGGAAAGAAAACCAGATTGTTATCAGTCTTTTGGCAGCAATGCTTTATGTCAGAATAAAATAAAGTGATACATTTATTATACTCAAGTAAAAAAAGGTAAACCAAGCACTTTATATACAGCAAGACTGACTTTCAAGCATTAAAAACTGCAAATTGCTAGCAACATGCAGGGAATTAGATAAGATTGTTCTAATGGGTTCTTCCTGAATAATCTACTCAATGAATTTCAGTCAACCAACATGATTAGAGAGACATCAGCATAAAGGCTATTGGTGAACATCAAATAAATATTCTATGGAAAAAAGTACAGTGTTGAATGCCTATATGCTCTGACAATGTAAATTCAGTGCACCTATTAAAGATGCAGGAATATTGGAAAAGGATCTATAAATCAATTTATTGTCTTAATAATCAAATAAATAGAGGTAGTATTGAAATTACTTCTGTCATTCTGAGACTGTTAGGTGTCCAACATAGAAAGAAAGCATGAAATTCTAATTTCTATTTTACCCTTATCTCCATGAGAACCAGGATTCTTGGTGAAGAAAAAAGGCAATACATTTGTAAGATGGGAGAACTTGTAGTCCTGAATTTCAATCAAAAGTTTTTATATGAGCTCAAAAGATATTTTATCTTGAACTCATATGAAATGGCCAAAATTTTGGTAATGCATGAATGAAATTTGTTGAATTGGAATCAGAAATATCAGAATGGATAGATAGGTGAGTAGGTAGGTAGGAAGGTTGGTAGGTAGGTTAGATAGGTAGATATATATATATAGAGAGAGATATGTATGTATGTATGTAGGTTGGTGGATGGATGGATTAGATAGGTAGATTGATGATTGATTGATAGACTAGATAGATAGATAGATAGACACACATGTATGTATGTAGGTTGGTGGGTGGATGGATAGATAGATAGGTAGATAGATGATAGATATGTAGATAGATAATAGATGTGGATGTGTTACTATCTATATACATACATACACACACACACTTATATATGTATATCTCTTTCTGAACTCTGTCTGGTGACAAGCCCTAGAAAGAATGATATCCTAGTAACAATGAACACAACTAGCATTCAGATCTTGGTTTCTAAATACCCTCTCCCATAAAAGGCACTAGGCATCCTTAGAGAAGTAGTTCATCTCAGAGCTGGGGCAGAGAAAATACAAGATGAAGTTAGAGTAAGCATGTAGATGCAATGACCCTGTATTTTAACAAATAAATTGCACTGGAAATTTACTGGAGGGTATTGGGCTGAAGACAGGACTGATAGACTAGAAGAGGCTGAAGGCATTATCTTTAAAAACATACAACCAAATCAGAAAAATCTAAGCCGTGATGTTTGGGATGCGTATTTGGAAGACAAAACTATAAATAAAAGAAGAAAGGGGTTATCATAAAAGTAATTATACTGGTTACTTTCAGGTGCAGAAAAGGGTATGTAACTGGGATGGGGATTCCATGATGCCCAGCAAATTGTATTTGTTGACCTGAGTGCTGATGCTGAGACCATTTGCTTCATAAATATTGATTAAGCTCCATATTTGTCCTGTTCTGTTTTCTATAGATATACCATATTTTACAACAGAAAGTTTTATTTCATTTTTAAGCTGCATGCTCCTTAAGAGACACATCCTCAATATAAGTATTCAAAAAGACCAGAAGTAAAGAGTTGAGAAATTTCATACAATTTTTTTTTGAATAGAATAAGATACTCTGGGCAAAAGTAACAAAAAGAGAGCTGTTGTAGTTATAATATCAGACAAAACAGAGCTTAAGGCAAAAAAATTGTCATGAAAAAATGAAGGTATGTGATGATGAAAGGATACATTTACTAATCAGGTACAATAATTCTAAATTTGTATGTACCAAATAAAGCAGGTTAAAACATATGAAATAAAACTTGGTTATACTGGGAGGAAACATTTTCAAATGACACATCATAGTGGGAGATTTTACACATCTCAGTAATTTGTAAACCAAGATATAAACCACAATGAGGAGTTAAAAGATTTAACAAAATTAATAAAATCTTTAAAAAATTAAAGAATTCTATGTTTGGACATGAGACTACATATTCTTCCCAAGTACACATAGATACATAAAATTGATCAAATAAGGACTCAACTAATTCAAAACATGAATACACACAAACACATCAGTATCTATATCTATCTGTCTATCTATCTATCTGGAAAGACAGAAGAAATAAGTCAACAACAAAAATGTAGCCCTATTAAATGTAGATTAATAATTTTTTAATTCCAAAGAACCACTCCTGGGTCAACAAAGACATTATAATAAATTAAAATATACTTGCCTACTCTAAATAAAGCTACTATATATTTTGTGTAAAGTTTTTATGCAGAAGCTTGCATGTGAGTGTTCATTGCACCTTTATACGTAACCTCAAAACTAGAAACAAGACAGATGTCCTTTGGGTGAATAAACAAATTTTGGTACCTGCACCCCCATTGATTACTACTCAGCAATACAAAGGAATACATACAAACTTGGGTGAATCTTCAGAGAATTAAGTTAAGTGGAAAACTCTGATCCCAAAAGGTTTCATACTGTGTGATTCTATTTATATAACATACTTGAAACAATATATTTTTTTTAAATAATGGAGAACAGATTAGTGGCTGCCAATGTCAAGAAGGAGTTGAAGAACAAAGAGAAGTGAATGTGGCTATAGAGGGTAGCACGAGAGAGCCTTCTAGTGCTGGAGATGTTCTGTATCTTGACTGTATAAACGTGAAGAACTTGATCAGGACATTGCACCATAGTTTTGGAAGATGTTAAAATGGGGGAAACTGGATAAAGGGTACATGAGAGCTTTCTATATTATTTCTCACAACAGCATGTACATCTACAGTTATCTCAAAATAAAACTTCAGAGAAAATCAATAAAAACTGTACATTAAAACACGGGGTATAGTGAAAGCAAGATTTGTTGTCTTTAATCCTTATTTTTTTAAAACGCTGAAAATTGGTAAGCTAGTTTTCAAGCTAATAAACCAGAAAAGAAACTATTTTATACATTCAAAGACCATAAAAGAATGGAAATAATTAACATAAGAACAAAAATTAATGAAACAGAAAAAAATCCCAGAAGATCAACAAAATCAAAAGGAAGAAAGACAATATACTTGTTTGCGAGCGCATGTGCACGCACACACACACACAGACACACATACACACACACAGAATGAAGAGGAATTATAGTTAGTCTACAGATATGGCACAATTTAAAATAGGAGAATACTATTTATTATGCTATTCTAATGCATTTAAAAATTCATGTGAAATGGACAACTTTCAATAAAAATAAAATACTATCACTAACACAGAAGAATACCTGAACTCTATTAACTGTGACCATTAAAGAAATCTAGACAGTAAAATCTAGACAGCAATCTAATAGAAAACACAAAACAGGGTGATAGAAATATATCTAAAACAAAGATGCAAAATTATCTGAGAAGAGACCAAAGTTGTCTCCTAGATTTAAAAAAAAAAATATGCAGTTTTATGCTGTTTAGAGGAGTCACAACTTAAAACATAAGATCATGGAAAGGTTACAGATAAATTACAGGAAAAGGGACAGCAGGAAACACTACTAAAATGACAGTTTGCATTACCAGAGATAAATATAACCATTAATATACTGACAAAAGTCAAATTCATCCTGAAGATATAACGAGCTCTAAACCGAGTATGACACTATTAACATGCCTTTAAAAATTCAAAGCAAATGTTAGAACATCAAGGAGAATGTGACAAATATGTTATAATTATAAGCAGTGTTAATATATTCTCTCTCAGTAAGTAACATTTTAATCAGGAAAATATATACCATTGGGATGAAGATTTGAACAATTACAAAGTATCCAGTGACTAGAAAACACATATTCATTCCAACCATACATGAGAATTCATAAACATTGACCATTTATTAGGAATGAATCAATTCTCAATCTGTATCACACCAACTACATTCCTTGTTTATAATTAATATAAAATCAATAAAAAGGTAACTTTATTTTAAAATCTGTGTGGGGACTTAAATCTCTCCTAAACTACTCTGGAGTCAAAGGAGAAACCACAGTGAAAATTGGAAAATATGTAGAACTCAATGATAATGAAACTATTATGTATCAAAATGTGTGAAATGCAGTTAAAGTAGTAGTTAGGGAGAAATTTAAGCCGTAAATGTTTATGGTAGCAAAGATTCAAAGTTGAAAATTAGTGGACTATGCATCCCACTTCAAAGTTAGAATAAACAAAGAATATACAAAGGAAGAAATAATTAAAGTAAAAACAGAAATTAATTAAATGAATGCAAATGTACAGTAGAAAGATTGACAAAGTGAAAGTTAATTCTATAATAAAAGCTAAGATAATTGATAATCTTCTGCCAAGATAAAATGAAAAAAAAAAGAAGGTACAAATAAGCCATATTATATATGAAAAAATACGATTATGAATACATCAGTGATGTAAAAGCTAATATTATAATCTATGCTAATTAGTCAAAAGAATTAACCTGAAATGAACAAATTGTAGAAAAATACTAAAACTTACTGAAAAAAATCTGAACAGTCCTGTAATCTTTAAAGGATTACTTTATAATCTGTTAACAATCTCCCAAAAATGGAAACATCAGGTACAAATGATTTAATAGGCAAGTTTTACCAAACATTTGAGGAAAAGAAAATTCTAATCTTACATAAAATCTTACAAAAAAGAAATAAAACTTTATCTGATTAATTATGCTTAGCAGACATAAACTTTGTGCCAAAAGTAGATAAGGACAGCATGAGAAAGGAAATTATAGCTTAATTTTCTTATGCACATTCAGAAACCAAAAATTTATTAGCAAAAAATCACAAGAGCCAGGTTTATAGAAAGATAAACATAACTGAGGCAAATTCATTCTCATAATGCTACCTTATTATGTAGATAAAATATTAAAATTCATATGAGAATTTACCAATACTTCTCTAATAAGAAGTATTAAAATGTCAAATTACAGGCTGTATTTTGTATTGGAAGTCTTATCTACTACGAGTGAATCTTGGTACAACCACTTTGGAAAACCAGAAGCATATGGCAGGATCTACACAAACTAAACATATGGGTAACCAGTAATTCTAAGTACAAATGAACAGAAATGAACACCTAAGTATGTAAAAAGATGAGTCCGTGAATGTTCATAGGGCCATATCCCCCAAACTGTAAACTATTTAAAAATCTACCCACATTAATATGCATAAATTATAGTCTAGTCATGTAATATAAACCTATACAGCAAAGAGAATGAACAAGCTGTAGCCATATTCAACATGATGTATCTCACAAAAACAAGGGGGAAAAGCTAGTAATAAATGAATACATCCTCTGTCATTCCATAAGTGTCCAAAAGATGGACAGCTAATGTATGGTAAAAGGGATGAACATAGTGGTCATCTTTATGAGGGAAGTCACTGGTTAAGGTGGTTCTAATATCATGGTGATGTGTTCTTTCTTGATCTGGGTGCTGGTTACATGGACCACGCTCTTTGAAAATTTAAAAAGCTGTGCACTTATGACTTGTGTATATTTTTGATCTATTGTACTTCAATAGAAAGCTTATTCAAGAAAGTCAATGCGTTTCTGTACCCCAGCTGCAAACAGAAAAAGTATTTAAATATAATAGCAAAATATAACTTCCTAGGACTGAACAACACTTGTCCATGGTTCCTTTTTTTTTTAATGGAGTCTTCCTCTGTCCCCCAGGCTGGAGTACAGTGGCCCAATCTCAGCTCACTGCAACCTCCACCTCCTGCCTCAGCCTCCTGAGTAACTGGGGTTACAGGCACACGCCACCACACCCGACTAATTTTTGTATTTTTAGTAGAGATGGAGTTTCACCATGTTGGCTAGGCTGGTCTCGAACTCCTGACCTCGTGATCTGCCTGCCTCGGCCTCTCAAAGTGCTGGGATTTCAGGCATGAGCCACCATGCCCAAACTTGTCTATGGTTCTTATGAAAAAAAATTATAAAATTGCATTGAAACATTTTAAACATGACCTAAATAAATGGATATATTATTGGATAAAAATACTCAGTGTGTTAAGATGTTGATTATTCTCAAGCTAATCTATAGATCCGATGGCAATTAAGATAAAACTCCCAGTGGAACTTGACAAGAGAGTTCTCTGACTTATACGGAAGAGGATATCCAAAAGAGAAAATCTTGAAGATTGCTGCCCTCCCGGTAATGAGGTCATACTATAAGTTACAGAAATTAAGAGAATGTGAAGTTAGTACGGGGATTTACAAGTAGAACAGGACGAGAAGTCAGAAATAGGCCTATACATATGTGGAACGGTTTTGTAAATTGTTAGCACAACAATCCTACATAGCAGTAGAATAATTGATTTTCCACATGGAAAAATTGCTGGGATCCTATCACTCACTATGCGCAGAATCAATTTTTGATGAATAAAGGTCTTACTTGTAAAAGGTAAACCTTCATATTAAGAGAAAAATATAGACAGTATACTTTTTGACTGTGAGGTAGAGAAAGATTTCTTAAAGATTATGCAAATAGTAATGTTAATCAAATGTGTTAAAACGTTGAATTTCTGTTTCTCACAAGGCACCCCTAAATCAATTGAAAAGACAAACCACATGCTGGCAGAAAATATTCGCAACATACAAAGCCAACAACAAATAAGTATCTAGAGTAAATCATGAATCTCAGTGAATCAATTTTAAAAAGGCATTTGAAAAGGAAAGAAAAACATGAACAAAGAAAATGCATTTTATAAAGTATGAATGATCACGAAAGATTGAGAAATTGTATTAAAATCTTGGAAACAGATATTAAAAGTACTATGTGATATGACTTCACATCCTATATGTAAGAAATGTTTAAAAGTGTGATATTATCAAACATGAGCAAGGATGGGGAGCAGGAGGATGCTGATACACTGCAGGCAGGAGATATTAATTGGTAAAGCCACTTCAGGCAAACATTGGCATTTTATTATAAAGCAAAAGATGAATATATCGTATATTTTAGCCATTCCATTATGAAGGAGCTAACCTAAATAAACCCTTGTCCATGTTTATCATGGATTATGCCCAAGAATATTCTTAGCAAATTTGTTTGTACAAGCTAAACATTGATAACAATCCAAATGGACCCTCATAGAAAAATTGGTAAGTCAATTGTCATATTTAAACTCAATGGGGCTACTATACAGCAGTGAAAATGAGCAAACTATAGCCACCGGTATCAAAATGGATGAATTCCACACATATTGTTCAGAGAAGAATGAGTATTACAGCGGAATGCATTCACTATGATTCCATTGATATCAAAGCTTAGACATTCATGTTTCATTGGAGTTTCATCACTGCTTATGTATATAAACAGTTGAATGACTAACCCCAAATTCAGAAAGATGGGTGTTTCTGGGAGTAAAGAAATGTATGAGTTAGAAGAGTGCAACAAAGTGGAATTCAGAGATATGGATAATGTTTTGTTTCTCAAACTGCTGGTAAAGAGTGTTCTTTTGATGATCATTCTTTACACTTTATTTGTAGCATTTATATTTCCCAGCACGTGGAAATGTAATAGAATATTAATAATAAAAAAATTCTCTCATGTAAGTTTCAGGTAAAAGAGGAAATTAATATTAAAATTGCAGAATATCTAGAAAATAAGAATCAAAATAATACATATTAGACCTGATGGGATACAACTAAAACAGTGAACTTCTGGATTAAATTTCTACTCTCTCATGTTTATTAATCTGTGTGAATTAAGAAGTTTACTCAATAAATTAGAATTGTTTCAACAGAATAAACTGAAAAAAGTAGAAGAAAGAAAATTGGGTATCCAGAAATTAACAAAATTAAGAAAAACAATGGCTTCTTCAAGGAAGCTAGGGGGATAATTGGCCCAGTGATTTTGTACCTGGAAAACACACACACACACACACCAGCAGAGAACATACAAAAAACACAATAACAACATTAGGTCGGGTACAGTCGCTCAAGCCTGTAATCCCAGTACTTTGGGAGACTGAGGTGGGTGGATCACCTGAGGTCAGGAGTTCAAGACCAGCCTGGCCAACATGGTGAAACCCCGTCTCCACTAAAAATACAAAATGAGCTGGGCGTGATGGTGGACGCCTGTAATCCCAGCTGCTTAAAATGCTGAGACAGGAGAATCACTTGAACCCAGGAGGCAGAGGTTGTGGTGAGCCAAGATCGTGCCATTGCACTCCAATCTGGGCAACAAGAGTGAAACTCTGTCTCAAAAAACAAAACAAAACAAAACAACAGAAAACAAAAAACACCACAATGACAACATTAAAACTTTGCAGCCTAATATTTTGAATGAGGTAGATCTAACTTTACCCATACATCCAAAATGATTGGTAGGATGCATCACTAATTTTTATAAAATGCAGAACAGTATATGCAGTCAGCTTCCATATGTGTTTAAATATTTTTGCAATATGAAACCATTTAGTTAATTTCTTAATAAATTAAACACGTACTACTCATTAGACCCAGCAACCCAAATACTGATTATTTATCCTAGATAAATGAAAGTTATGTTCACACCAAAATATATACCCAAATGTTTAGAGCAGCTCTATTCATAATCACCAAAAAGATGTGGCCTCCAGCAAGTTAATAGATAAAGGAACTGTGGTGCATTGACATGTTGGAATATTACTCAGCAATTAAAATGGGACAACCTAGTAATACACACAACTAGATGAATCTTAAAAGCATGTTCTCACTCATAGGTGGGAACTGAACAATGACATCACTTGGACTCGGGAAGGGGAACATCACACATCGGGCCTATCATGGGGAGGGGGGAGGGGGGAGGGATTGCATTGGGAGTTATACCTGATATAAATGACGAATTGATGGGTGCTGACGAGTTGATGGGTGCAGCACACCAACATGGCACAAGTATACATATGTAACAAACCTGCACGTTATGCACATGTACCCTAGAACCTAAAGTATAATAATAAAAAAAAAAAAAGGCATTATACTGAGAAAAGGAGACACTCAAAAGCCTACATATTGTGTGATTCCACTTATGTGTTGTTCTCAAAAAGATAAAACTACAGTATCAGAGAAGAGTTTGGTGGTTGCCAGGGGTTAGGAGTTGGGTGGGAAGTTTTAGGGACCCTGTGACTATGGAAGGATAGTACAAGGGAGTTTTTTGGGATAATGAAACCATGCTGTATCCTGATAGTTGTGGTGGTTACATGAAATCTATATATGTATTAAATGTCATAGAAATTTATATAATTTATGTATTAAATTTCATGAATATTTGGTATGATAATTTAAACATTTACATATATATGCTTAAGTAAAGAATAACTTTAGAAGGTTGCATCCAAAATTGCTATGAGTAGTTGCCTTCAGGGAGAGAAACAAGGCAGATGGCTCAGCTCAGGGAGAGGGAGGAATAGAACCTTTCCTCTTTACTCTTCTTGCCTTTGGAATGTTGTACGTTGTTCATTCATGATATACAAACTTTGAATGATAATGTAAACACTATACGTTCTAAGCTAAGAAAAGAGGTTACTATAGCATGGAGATGCTTTTCTGTCATTGGTAGGAACTTGGACTAGATTTAGAAAGCAGGAGGTGAGTCTGCCAATGCCCGGGGTGTAGCCCTTTCAGAAGGAAATACACCTTGCCAAGACATTGGTGTCTAAAAAAGAAATAGGCTGTTTACCAATTATTACTCATTTGGCATCAAAATCATTAGAGTAAGAGTTAAGGTGGGCATATCTAATCCTGATCTTCAGATATACATATTTTATGATCTTTATCGAGCCCCAAGTTAAGGAACCACACCAGAATTAATAGCATCAGATTCAAATTATTGACTGGGAAGGAATAAATTTTACCCTCAACTTCTTGACCATAGTCATGACACACACACACACAAAAAGTCCACAAACAATGAGTTCTTTATTCAGTACATTTGGTGAAAACCTTCAGTCAGCTCCAAATAAGACAAAAAGTCCTGTCCCGGCTCCCTTCGAGTTTATCTTCCCCTTGAGTGTTCCAGGCCTGCATTCCCCTAGACTTCCCACTGTTACTGCCTCACACTAGTCTTGGCTAGGATAAGTCTGTTGTATCGGGAGTTTATTATTATTTGCAGAACAGGTGTATTAGTCTGCTTTCTGTTGCTTATAACGGAATACCTGAAACTGGGTGATTTATAAAGAAACAAAATCGATTTTTCACAGTTTCAGAGACTGGGAAGTCCAAGGTTCAGAGGGTACATCTGGTGAGAGCCTTCTTATTGGTGGGGACTCTCTTAGAAGTCCCAAGGCAGCATGGGGCATCATGTGGCCAGGTGTTAACTGTACTAATATGCAATATGCTACCTCAGGTCTCTCTTTCTCTTTTTGCAAAGTCATCAGTTCCCCTCCCATGATAACGCATTCATCCATCAGTCCATGAATGGATTGATCTGTTCATCAGGGCAGAACCCTCATGATTCAATCACTTCTTAAAGGCCCCACTTCTCAATGCTTCCCACTTGGGGGATTAAGTTTCAACATGAGTTTTGGAGGGGCCATTCAAACCATAGCAACAGGCAAGGCCTTTGCTAATGCTTTTGCTCAAGGTTACTTTAAATTCTAAATTTTTATTGCTTCTCTGGCTGGGAAATGTGGCTTTCCCCTAATTTATTCTGCACGATGAATAGAGAGAAATGGCTTTGCCACCTGCTTGCAGGACTCCACGGTTCTGTTACTTCCAGTCTGTGTAATTTGTATGTATGTTCTTGCCCGCCACCCCTTGGTTCTACCTCTTTGTCTTGGTTTCTCACCTAGCAAGATAATGGGAAAGGTTGTTTTACTCTATCCTTTAGGGCTGGAAAAACAACTTTCCTCTTGGGGTCTGAGCTCTTATCTGGACAGCGTAGCACATCTTGTATTATCCAGTAAATACCCTTCATCTTACTGTGAGCAGGTCTGTACTGGGGCTCCTTTTATAAAAAAAACACGCATTATAGCATGTTAATTCATGGCTATGGAAGTTAAAACTATAGATGAATTTTAACCCAAGCAAAGTCCCAGGAATACATTTCAAAATAAATAATCCCTGTTATTCAAGAAGAATATAGGCTACAAGCTTGTTTTCCTAGGTTGGGAAGGGCTGTAGGACTGCACCATCCTGCAAACTTGCTGGGACTGCTGTGGTCGTACAAGCCAATTCTTCCTGGGGCATTTTCAAGGGGAGTTAGGTATTGGAAACCCAATGGGGCCCTGAACTTATGCACATGATAGTGCTTTTGGACTCAGCAAACTATGTGTCCTTGTCTCTTGGGCATGATAAAATCTAATTAGAAGTAGACTATCTCCCTCTTTGTACTTGATGTGTGCCCAGCACTATGCCATGTATTTTTACCTTCTCAGATTCTTGTTCTCTTAGGTCAACCCTGTTTTGCAGATAGGATTCAGGTGAGGTGACATGTCCTGCTACAAGTGGAAGAGATCAATTTCTGACTCCACAGCCCAGGTTCTTTCTTTATCCAAGACTGTTCCTATCTATATCATCAGAGGTCCCTGTGGTTGGTATGTCAGGATTGATTAAAATTACCAAGACACCTCCCTCCAGGAATGGGGGCGGTACTCTAAGTGGAAGCTCAGTACATATTTGCTAAATAAATAAGACACATCAGTCTAAAATGGCAAGTACAACCTGTAGCCTAATTTTACAGAGAGATGAGCTAAGGTTCAGAGTGATTTGCCTTCAACAATATAATTACAGAGAATGAGACTGACTTAAAAGAATCCTGAGCTTTTCTGCAGAATGACATACAGTGAGTATAAATAAAGGCCAATTCTATATCGGGCCTTCATAAATGAATAAGGAACACCTTACAACACAAACAGTTTGACTAGAAATATAAATCGATATAGTTTTTAAATATAAATCTATAAATTTAAATTATATTT
>NW_016806836.1:5486936-5533783 GCF_001698545.2 Rhinopithecus bieti
TGTATTCATAAATTAGATATAAATATAAATTAAGTATAAGGAAAAACAGCCATCATTAAATGTACAATGACCAAAGTTTCCAGTACAAAAGTCAGGTCCGTTAAGTAAAAATGTTTATGGGACTAATAACAGCAGTAATAATAGCTCAACTGTTTAGAGCATGAAATCAAGAATGAACTTCTCTAGGCAGACTGTCTGGGTTCTAATTTCAACTCTACTACTTACTAGCTATGGAACGATGGGAAAGTTACTTAACCTCTCTGTCTTTTATTTATCTATCAACTCAAAGTACCTGTCTTAGTAAGGTTGCGTTAAAGACCAAATGAGTTAATATTTGTAAGTCACTTAGAATAGCTCCTGGTACATAGTAAGGGCCATTCTGTTTTTTGTTAAACATAATTACTTTTAAGCATCTTTGTATTCTTCACCACAACTTTATAAAGAATAGTGCACTACCATTTTACAAATTTGGAAATTCAGCTTAGAGAGAGGTCCTATGAGTAGCCTTCTCTCATACAGCTGGGATTCAAACTCCACCTTTGGTTGGCCCTGAAGCCAGGGCTCTCTCCCAGCCCCAACTATTCTTAAGTGAAGCTTGCATTAAAATCCACAGCTTAGAATTCACCTTTCCTGCTATTCAGCAGGCACTCCTAGAAACAAAACCAAAACCAAACAAAAGCAATATTTTGAGTATTCTACCTTAGTCTTTTTTTTTTTTTTTTTTTGCATACCTAAAAGCCAAAATTAAAAAGGAAATGGAAAGATAATAATATAGTATGTGTGTGCATGTGCACACACACACACACAAAGGGTAATTACTGATTTTATTAAAAACATTTATCACAGAACCACATAACCATTGTTATTTTAGGCCTGGGAATACAATGCACACTATTAAGCCATATGATGATTAAAGATAAAAGCATGATTAAATACGTTAATGAAAGTGCCAGGCTGCATTGAGATGCACACCATGCATTGACCTCGAAGAGCTTGGGCTACCTATGTGACCCCTTTATGAACTTTCTCCTTAGCTGAGTTTTCTAGAATGCCATTTTGTGCTTAAAAAAAAAATCCTCTGAGTAATGAAATTCTACCTGATTCCTGGGACCTGCTGGGTACCCTGGCCTCCTGGCCTCTGACTGCTGTTGCAACCCATTTTCCTTGTCTTCTTAGTGGAATTAGAAACCAGCCCACTGGCATTTTCCTACAATTTCCACTATTCTCAGGTCTAGAGAGAAAGGAACCAAATGCAGACAGGATTAAACTAATATCTGTTAAGGTTCAACCACTGGCCAAGCATTGTGCTGACATTTCATGTATTAAGACATTAGTTCTAATTTATCGTATTTCTATCCTTATCACTGTCCTGTTTTTACATAGAAGACTGGGGCTCAGAGATGCTAAGTAAATTGGCGTGATAATTATGAGTGGCGTATCTTAAATGTTTTTGGTTCTCCTCCTGAGCACACGATGGTCTCTCCGTTCTCTGCCAAGAAGGCTTCTCCCTTCTTGGGTTAGGTGCGTCCATGTGAGTGTAAGTGACATATGCTCATCTCCGCGGAAGCTTAAAGAGCTAGTTATGGGTCACCATGTGCTCCTCCTCTGGCATCTGCTTCATCAGCTTGGGTCCACATATAATTATAATTTGTGATTTAAAAATGAGTACACTGGTTTGTGTGACAGATTTGGAAGCCTGATTTCTCATCCAAACGATTCAATAAGTGTAGCCCTACAGACCCTCTCATGTATATTATCCCAATTCAAATCTTGGTCCTTCTAATCTGCTCATGGATATATAAAGTGAGTGGGAAATAAATATTGGTTGTTTTCAAGCCACTAAGATTTGGGGCTTGTTTTTACTCCTGCATAATGAAGTTTCACAACATATGTGGACCCGGGAACTGAGATTTGAATGCACTTCTGTCTACTTTCAAAGACCTTGCTCTTTCTGCTGCCTTGAACTCTATTAATAAGATGTGGTCAGATCCTAGGATCCAGAAGGACATTGTCCACATGAAAAACAAGGAAGGGGCACAGGCATAGCCTCTGGTCAGAGGTTAGGAAAACATAGACTCAATGAGGATCCCAGCAGGGGAAAGTACAAGACTCAGAATCTCAAGATCAGGTTAAAAATGTACAGATTGATTCTGTAACCTTGCACAAAAATCACCTAATCTCAGTGGTTTTGTTTTGTTTTGTTTTGTTTTTTTGTTTTTTTCACGTAAATAATGGGAATAATATCGTTTGTTATTCAAAGTCCCTGACCTCCAAGGACCCCTGATACTAAAAGATATTCTCATTTTTTTTCTCAAGTCAGGAAAGATATATTCAGGGATTACACAAATTATTGTGTGACATTGTTCACAACCTGGAATGGAGAAAAAGATAAGAGATACAACTGAAATTAAGTGGCAGTAATCTGGCCTTGGACAAAGGGATTAAAGAAAGAAGAGAAGATAGGAAGAAAGTACTCTGGGAATAGATTCAACTGGAAGGCATCAGTATCACCTTAAGGAATCAAGTCAATAAAGAGGGCCCAAGATATGAACTGGGATAACACCTGAGAGAGTCTATAAGGCTATGCTTATTGAATTGTGTGGATGAGAAACCAGGCTTCCAAATCTGTCACACAAACCAGTATACTCATTTTTAAATCACAAATCAAATTGGTAAAAACATTTCTGAGCACATATTCCCCATATGTACATGTACTTATTGATAAATGTATATATACATTACTAGAGTAATGTATTATATGCACATTACATATACAATTTGGGTGCATAAAACATACAAAAAAAAGAAATGTTAAAAAGATGGCTAAATAAACAGAAAGAAACAGTCAAATGTGTTTGGGATGTATGTAACCCTGAGTCACTGGCTTTGCATCGTTCTGCCTGAAAGTGACTTTATTGCCACCAGTCATACAACCCAGAAGGAAAGGGGCAGAAAAGCTTTTCAACTGCTTGCTCTCGCTCAACCTTTCATGGAGCTGAATGCTTTAAAAAGGACAATGAACAAAGTGAAACATGCTTTAATTGAATTCCAATGAAAACAGTCAAATGGCGAATATACTCTTGCTTCTTTTCTCTTTTCAGCGTCACAGAGAATTGTAAACCGTATGTTCCTTGGAGACCAAGCAGAGGGATAGCCACAGCTTGATATGCAGAGATGTATTAATTTGCACATTTAAGCCAGTAGTTCCTGTTGTTCATATCAAACTCACCCTCTTTCTATGACCCTAAAAATCTGTCATTTCAACAAATTATTGAAGAGTTCAATTTGTCACCTAGCTGTTTAAAATAGTAAAGACAGGAAGCCAGGCATGGTGGCTCACACCTGTAATCCCAGCACTTTGGGAGGCCAAGACAGGCAGATCACCTGAGATCAGGAATTTGAGACCAGCCTGACCAACATGGTGAAACCTGGTCTCTACTAAAAATACAAATATTAGCCAGGCATGGTGGTGGGTGCCTGTAATTCCAGCCCAGGAGACTGAGGCAGGAGAATTGCTTGAACCTGGGAGGCAGAGGTTGCAGTGAGCCAACATCGTGCCACTGCACTCCACCCTGGGAGACAGAGTGGGACTCCATCTCAAAGTAATAATAATAATGAAGACAGGAGTCACTCTGAACTTATTCTGGTCCTGGGGGTTGGTAGAGGCTGTCCAATAAAATAAAGTTAAGTAAATAAAATAATTAAAATAATGAAGTCATGAATGCTACCAGGCATATTTATGTAACTTAAGAAGCACTTGATACACAGAGCAGTAGGCTTGATGGCTAACTTGTTTGGTTGGGGTTGAAAGAGGGGAAAGAAAGGGAAGAATCAAGTTCAGTAGAAACTTAAAAGTGCCTTCTTTATAGGGGGGTCATTGGTATTTGAATTCCATGAAATAGAACACTGTAGGTATGCCCTGCCCAGCTCCCAGAATTTTGGACCCATCAAATGGAGGCTTATATGCATGCATAAATTTCACAGACATGTATGCATAACTTATTTCTACTGACCTGTAGAGCCTAGTAAAATATTTGGAGGACCAAAGGCTAGATTTATAATAAAATGTATTGAAAACTCAGTAAATTCAAAGAAAGGCTGGAAAGGAAGGAAAGGGCATTTTAAAAGGCAAGACAACATAAGATGTGAGAAAAAATTTTCAGCTTATCAGTATTCTCAACAAATGTACTTAAACTAAACTCCCTAATTTAAATGTGAAAATGTTATATTTGATTAGAAAATAAAATCCAAATTATACAATTTTAAAAGACACATATATAAAACATAATAATGCAAATAGGTTGGAAGTCAAAGGTGGGAAAAATATAGCAGGAAACTGGTAATAGGAAAAAAGTTGATGAAACATTATTAATATCAGATAAATTAGACTGAAAGCAAAATGGTAAATTATTTTATTAAAATAAGATTTTACTTAATTTTCAGTTATAAAATGTTTATTCTGAAAGTTCCAACAATTCTAAACCTGTATGCACATAATAACTTGATCTCAAAATACGTAAGGCCAAATTTGACACAATTGCAAAGAGGAAATTGCAAATCTGTCAGTGAGACTTTTTTTTTTTAACATTCATTTATTCTCATTCATTGAACAAATGTTTGCTGAACATGAATTCATTGAACAATTAATGAATAAATGGGATTACACAAGTTATTGTGCAACAGTTTGGGCCCACACATAATTAGGATTACCAAGAACATTTTACTATTAGAAACATTTAAAAATAAAATGCTCTATTTTATTCCAGGCATCCTTCTAGGTGCTGAGGAAATTATAATGAATAAATCACAATTCCTATGAAGCTTATGTTCTGGATGGAAAAGACAATGAAAAAAATATTTAATATGCCTGGTGTTGATAAGGGCTAAAAAGGAGAAAACAAATGAGGGTAAAGGGACAGAAAATTACGCAGCAAGTGCACTGTTGTTTAGATTGTGATGAAGGTAGGATTGCCTCATAAGGTGACCTGAATGAAGTGAGGGAGTCAGTCAGGTTATAGATTTGAGAAAATCATTCCAAACAGTAGAATCAGTAAGTGTACTGGCTCTGAAGGGGCAGAGTTCTTGGCCTGTTTCAAGAACAGCAGGGAGACTGGTATGAGCAGAAGGCATAAGAAGAATGCTTGGAGATACCAGACACATATCTGCAATTGACAGACAAAGTGGAAAAATAACTAGTAAATAAAGAAAAGATTTATATGGCACAATTAATAAGAACAACCCAGTTGACAAGTATAAAATGCTGCACTCCAAGATTAGAGAATATACATTTAGCTTAGGAATACATAAAACCATCATGAAAATCAAAAATCAATAAAGCAATTCTCAAATATTTTGAGTCAACATCACACACACTATATCCTCTAATCACAATGATATTAAGTTAGAAATGAAAAGCAAAAATATTACTTTATAAAAGTTTATATATTTGGAAATTTAAAAGCACTCTTACAAAATAGTTAAGTCAATGAAAATGTCTTAAAGGCAACAGATAAGCTATTTAGAATTGAATGATCATAAAAATAATACAAATAAAACTCTTGGGATTTGGCTAAACTCACAATTTCAGGGAAATTCCTAGCTTTAACATGCTTATAGTAATGAAGAATATCCAAATATTTAATGATTTAAGCAATCATCTTAAGGTAAAAAAGAACAATAGATTAAACCTAAGGGTAATGAAATGAGGATGTAACTAATATTAGAGAAAAGAGTAATGAAATAAGAAAAACTAAGAGCGTATCAACAAAGCCAAAACTCTTTGAAAAGGGATTAAAAAAAACACACCAAACTCCTTTTTTCTCTCAAGAAAAAAAGTTGGCACAAACAAAAATTATTAGGAATAAAAGAAGATACCTTAAAATACAGCTAGCATTAAAAGTCCAAGAAATAGGCCAGGCGCAGTGGCTCACGCCTGTAATCCCAGCACTTTGGGAGGCCAAGGTAGGCAGATCACGAGGTCAGGAGATGGAGACCATCCTGACTAACACGGTGAAACCCCATCTCTACTAAAAATACAAAAAATTAGCCAGATGCTGTGGCGGATGCCTATAGTCCCAGCTGCTTGGGAGGCTGAGGCAGGAGAATGGCGTGAACCCAGGAGTCGGAGCTTGCAGTCAGCCAAGATTGCGCCACTGCACTCCAGCCTGAGCGACAGAGTGAGACTCTGTCTAAAAAAAAAAAGTACAAGAAATAAACTTACAAGATTGATAATAACCAAATAGCCTGAAACACCAAGTATTTGCAATTATTTAGAAGAGCAAATGTTTAAATACTCCTCATGAGAATGCAAATTGCTACAACCACTTGGATAAGCAGTTTGCAATCATCTATTAAATTGAAGATGTGTATAACATAACATCCAGTGATTTACTCACAGATATGTAGTCTAGACTAGAGAAACTCTTGCACATGTACTCTCAGGAGATAAATACATGAATGTTCAGAGCAGCTTTGCTCAGTAATAGCTAAAAAATCTGGCACCAACGTAAATGTTTATGTCAGGAGAATTGATGAGTAAATTGTATTAATAGTTTATATCTATTCATATAGTCTGATCTTGTGAGACGGTAAAAATGAGTAAGCCAACACAAAAATGAGTTACCCAAAATGGATAACTGTTGTCAAAAACGTGACGTTTTAGTGAAAACTGCAAGGCAAAGAAGAATATATGTGATATTCTTCCTTTTATATATATTTCGGAAATGTGCGAAATGTATTCAAATAATATTTGAATATCTGGTTTGAGATGTGTGTGTCTGTGTGTTTGTATACATATATATTTTTTTCTAGGAGAGTGCCTGTCCCTCCAAAAGCAATTAGAAGTGGATACTGTAGGGAGGGGCACAAGTGAGTTTCAAACATATTGACATTGTTCTGTTTCTTAAGCAAGATGTTGCGTAGACAGAAGTGAATTTTATTTTTCAAGATATATACTTTGTAAGTGCTCTTTAAATATGAAATGATTCTTATTAAAATACTTATGATGAATGAATATCATAAATAACATTTTGTCAATAAGTGAGACTAAAAAAGTATATCCTTGAAAATGTAACTTTCAAAACTGACTCAAGAAGTAAACAAAATGAATATAATTTTTAAAAATGAATCAATAATTCAAAATCTTCTCAAAATGCTAAGCCCAAAGTGTTTTACAAGCAAATTTGACCAACAATTCAAGAAAATATAATTTATTTCTTTATTTCTTTTTGCAAACTCTTTCAGAGAATGAAAAATATAGGAATATTTCCTAATTCATTTTATAAGTCCAGGATATTTTGATATCAAAACCACACTAGGACAAATAAAAAACGGAAGGGATATTAGCCTAATATCACTTATAAGTAAGAATAAAATTCAAGAATGCATATTAAAATATATCATGGCAAAGCTAGAGAAGTGGAGGTATAAATTGGTATAACCACTTTTAAAAACTGACAGTATACAACAGGGAACAGCAAACTTTCTATGTAAAAACCAGATAATATATATTTTAAGCTTTGCAGGTTATACTGTTTCTATCACAACTATTAAACACTGTCACTGTGGTGCTAAAACAGCATAGACATACGTAAAAAAGAAGTGTGACTTCGTTTCAGTAAAACTTTATCAACAAAAATTGTTGGCAGGCAGAAGAGAAGGGTTGTAGCTTGCAGATCCCTGATGTATATAGAAAGTAAATATATATTACCCACACCCCAGTAATTCCACTTCTAGGTATATTTCTGACAGAAATGCATATATGTCTTCAGCAAAATATGTGTAGTGTTCATGATAGCACTATTCCTCATGCTTATTAACTTGAAACAAACAAAAATGTTTCTCAACAGCAGAATAAAGGAATGAATGTGGGATATTCATATAAGCAATGGGAATGGATGAAGTAATGTTACTTATAACACTGTTGTAGACTCTCCCAAACCTAAGGTTGAACAAATGACACAAAGGAGTACATGCTTATGATTTATTCTAGATAAAAGCTCAAAAATAGGCAAATACAAACAATGAAGTTATCAATTAGGATACTGGCTATCCTTGTGGGGGTTAGTGACTGGGAAAGGCATGATGGGGTGGGCTTTTGAGGGCTGGTAATATTTTGTTGTCAATACTCTTACATGGAGGATGTCTGTATTGTGGAAATTCACCAAGCTGTTTGTTTATGATTTATGACCTGGTTGTATTTATCAATTAAAAGTTTAAATTTAAGAAGTAAAAAGAGTAAATAGATGAAGGCAATGTTGGGTTCATTGAGAGACTACAAGGGTTGTCTGATGTTGGAAAATACATTAATGTAATTACCACATTAATCAATCAAAATAGAAAAATTATAGCTGCATAAGTGCATAAAATTATTTGCTAAGTGCATAAAATCATTAAACTAAAAATACCCCTCATAAATCTAGGAATAGAAAAGAAATTTTTTATTCTGATAAGGGACCTCTTCAGTCAATAAGCATCATAATAAATGATAAATATGAAAACATTGCCTTGAAAACCAAGGGAAAGTGAGGAAGGGATGCACCAACACTACATCTATTTCACATGGTGTTAAAGACAGCCAGTAAGGTCAGGTAATTTTTTTAAAGGGGAGTAAAATTAATAATTACTAGAAAGGAAGCAAAACAGTTTTATACTAGTCACGTGTGGCGTGATTGTCTAGAGAGGAAAAAAGATTACAATATAAACCAACAAATTTTTGATTACAACAAATGATAAATATTAGTATGCTATACCAAAGTCTCTAGATATTAGATCAGTATACAAGTCATTCACATTTTTATACAGTAATTACAAAATTTAATTCAAAAATATTAAAATAGCATTTCCCTTGCTGATGGGGGTAGTGAGTAGACGGGCATAAAGAGGCCTATGTGATTCTGGTAACATCTTTCTTGATTTTTATCTGGTTATATGAGGGTGAAGTGTGTGGAAATTCAGAGATGGGTGTCCTTCTATGTATTTTATATTCAAATAAAAAGTTTTAAAACACTATTTACAGTAGCAATGAAAATAAAAGGTACATCAAAACAAGTAAAAAATGTGTAAGACCTAGAAAATTATAAAATTTATGCTACATAAATTTTAAAAGACCTAGGTGAATTAAGAGACATACCATGTTAGTGGATGAAAAACTGAAATTATAAACAACTAAAAATAAATCTAAAATAAATATTCTTCAAAAGAATAATGAATGAACTGTAATGCAGTCATACAATGGAAAACTGGATAGCAGTAGAAATTAATGAACTTAAGCTCTATATATCATAATGAATGAATGTAACTAAAATGATAGAAGCTGAAGAAGGGTATGTATATAATACAAATTACAACTCACCCTTGGACAATGTAGGTTTGAACTGAAAGGATCCACTTATACAAGGATTAATTTCAATACATATATTGGACATTTTGTTGGAGATTTTGCAATGATTTGAGAAACTTGCAGACACATCATGCAACCTAGAAATATCAAAAAATCAAAAAATTTTTAAGTTTGTCATGAAAGATGTAGATAGTAGTCTATTTTATCATTTGCTACCATAAAATATGCTAAAATCTGTTATTAAAAAGTTAAAATTGGCCAGGCATGGTGGCTCACGCCTGTAATCCCATCACTTTGGGAGGATGAGGCAGCTGGATCACGAGGTCAGGAGATCGAGACCAGCCTGGCCAACATGGTGAAACTGCGTCTCTACTAAAAATACAAAAATTAGCCAGGTGTGGTGGTGGATACCTATAATCCCAGCTACTCAGGAGGGTGAGACAGTAAAACCACTTGAACCCAAGAGGCAGAGGTTGCAGTGAGCTGAAATCATGTCATTGCACTCCAGCCTGGGTGACGAGCAAAACTCTGTCTCAAAAAAAAAAAAAAAAAAAGAACTTTATCAAAACTTACACATATACAGACTGTACATGACACCATTTGCAGTCGAGAGAAATGTAAGCAAATATAAAGATGCAGTATTACATCATAACTGCACAAAATTGCCACAGTAGTAGTACAATATGTATTACAGTTAATTTTGTAGCCACTTCCTGTTGCTATTGCTGTGAGTTCACGTGTGTCATGAGTATCTCCTTAAAATGCCATTTGAGGCTATAAACCAAAAAGCATGAGGTCTTAATTTAGAGGTTTATTTTGCCAAGGTTAAAATCATGGCCTGAGACACAGCCTCAGGAGGTTCTGAGAACATGTTCCCAAGGTATTTGGGTTACAGCTTGATTTTCCACATTTTAGGAAGACAGAAGTTACAGGCAAAGACGTAAATCAATATGTGTAAGGTATACATTAGTTTGGCCTGGAAAGGTGGGACATCTCAAAGCCAGATAGAGTGGGGGGCTTCCAGGTCATAGGTGAAGTTAAAGATTTCCAGATTGGCAATTGGTTGAAAGAATTGAGCTCTTCCTGAAGAGTTGAGTCAACTTGAGTTAAGGTAAGATAAGAGGTCGAGTTGTGGGAACCAAGGTTTCTGTCATGTAGATGAAGCCTCCCAGTAGCAGACTTCAGAGAGAATAGATGTGCATGTTTCTTATTAGACCTAAAAGATGTCAAAATCTCCTGAAAAGACCTTGTAGGGGAAGGAGACTCTCTACAGAATATAACTTTCCCCACAAGAGATAGTTTTGCTGGGCCATTTCAAAATATGTCAGGGAAGTATATTTTGGAGCAAAATACTTTGATTTCCTTCACAGCCCCGTATCTGTCCTGTGATGTTACACTAGAATCAGGTTGGAATTTGGTGTCTTATTGCTACAAAGATTCTGTTTTGTCAGTCCTTTAAGATCTCTATTTTGATGTTAATGCTAGTCAATTGTGTCTAAACTTCAGAGGGAAGAGGGTGTCATGAGACATGTCCAACTGCCCCTGCCCCCTGCCTTCCTGAACTAGTTTATTTTCAGGTTTTTGGGGATCTCTTTGGCCAAAAGGAAAGTCCGTTCAGTTGACTGGGGGGCTTAGAATTTTATTTTCGGTTTACAAGGCTGACATCTCCTTATGATCAGTTCATCCTTCCAGTACATCACTTACCACAATAAAAAGTGATCTCTTGAGGTTCTCGTGTATTTTTCATCATGTTTGGTGCCATAGTGTAAACCTTGAATAACACCGTGATATCCACACAAAGTGCCACTAGTGATTCTGGAAGTGCTCCAGAGAAGCAGAGAAAAGTCATGACATTACAAAAAAAAAGGTTAAATTGCTTGATATGTACCCTAGATTGAGGTCTACAGCTGCAGTTTTCTGCCATTTCAAGATGAATGAATCCAGCACAAGGATCATTGTAAATAAAAAAAGAAAAGAAATTTGTGAAGTGATCACTGCAGCTATACCAGCATGCACAAAACGTTGCACTTTTACAAAATACCTTTTATATCATATTGAGAATGCGGCTCTTATGTGGTTACAGGATTTCTATAAGAAAGGCATATCTGTAGACTCTAATATCATTGGAGAAAAAGGAAATTATTATATGACAACTTAAAACAAAAGGAAGGTAAAGGATCTAAAGCTGGAGTATGTAATGCCAGCAAAGGGTGGCTTGTTAATTTTTGAAAAAGATTTGGTTTAAAAAAATGTCAAGAAAAGAGCCTGGTACCGTGTTGGGTGCCGTAATCTCAGCTACTTGAAAGTCTGTGTCAGGAGGATCGCTTTAGCACAGGAGTTTGAGATCAGCCTGAGCAACATAGAGAGACCTTGTCTCAAAAACAAAACAAAACAAAACCCAACATAACAGGAGAAGCAGCTTTTGCCCACCAAGAGGCAGCAGACAAGACCCCAGATGCCATTAATTGAGGAGAAAGGATACCTACCATTAATTGAGGAGAAAGTTTTAATGCCAGTGAATATGCCCTATTCTGGGCGGGGGGCGGAAATGCCACAAAAGACATTTAGTTATAAGAAAGAGAAGTGAACACCAGGATTTAAGACAGAAAGAGATGTGCTAAATCTATGATTTTTTGCAAAGGCACTCAGGTTTATGACAAGGACTAACCTTATCTGTAAAGCTGCTAAGCCCTAAGCCTTGAAGGGAAAAGATAAACACCAGCTGCCAGACTTTCGATTGTACAAGAAGTCCTGAACAACAAATTCTGAACTGGTTCCATTCGTGCCTTGTCTCTGGGTCAGAAAGTACCTTGCTAGTAAGGGACTACCTTTACATTTATTTTGCTATTGGACAATACCCCTGGCCTCCCAGAACCCAATGAGTTGAACATCACAGGCAATGAAGTGGTCTGCTTGCCTCCAAACACGTCTCTAATTCAGGGGTCATAAGGATCTTTAAGTTTCATTACACATTGTATTCTACAGGACACATTGTCAGTGGTATAAAGAGAGCCCATGAAAGTCTGAAAGGATTACACCACTGAAGATGTCATGATCATTATACACAAAAACCATGAAAACTGCCAGGCTTGAAACAATAAATTACTGCTAGAGAAAACTGTGTCCAGATGTTGTGTGTGACTTCACAGAATTTATGACCGAAGCAATCAAAGAAATTATGAAAGAGATTGTGGATATGGCAAAAATAAAATAAAAATAAAATAAAAGGTGGAGAAAGTGAAGGATTTCAAGATACAGATCTTGGAGAAATTCAGGAGCTAGCAGACACTTCACCAGATCATAAGAAGAATTAACAGCAGACAACTTGTTAGAGATTAGCTCTTCTGAACTGGTGCCAGAAGATGAGGAAAAAGACCTAGAAGGAGCGGTGCCAGAAAACAGGTTTATAGTAGATTATCTGACAGAATGGTTCCCATTATTCAAGACTACTTTTGACTTCTTTTAGGACATGGAACCTTCTATGAAACAGACACTGAAACTGAAGCAAGAGGTGGAAGAAAAATTGGTACCACACAGAAACATTTTTGAAAGAAATAAAGAAGAAAAAAGACAAATTACGGTGTGTTTTTGTGAAGTTACATGGGGTATGTCTGCCTCTCCTGCCCGCCCTTCCACCTCCTCCACTTCTTCCACTTCTGCCACCCTTGAGACAGCAAAACCAACCCATCTTTCTTGTCTTCCTCAGCCCAGTAAATAGGAAGACAATGAAAATGAAGAGCTTTATGATGATCCACTTCCCCTTAACGAATAGTAAATAGATTTTCTCCTCCTTATGATTTTCCTTATATTTTTTCTCTAGCTTACTTTATTGTAAGAATACAATGTATAATACATATAACACAAAATATGTTTTAACCAACTGTTCATGTTAACAGTAAGGCTTTCGATCAAGAGTAGGAAAGTTTTTGGAGGTCAGAAGTTATACATGGAGTTTCAACTGTGTGGGGGTGGGAAGTTGGCACCTCTAACCCTTGCATTATATACAAGGGTCAACTGTATGTAGTTTTTAAATCTGCCAGTCAATACTATGTTATTCTTAGAGACATACATATGAAAAGGAAACGTGGATACCTACATGGAAATGCGAAACCCTAAATTCAGTATCTTAGGTGCTAGGTTTGGGGAATTTGTTGTTTTAACCTGTATTTTCCCCTATGTCTTAAATAGCTTATCTAAAATTCTTTTAGAATTGGGCTACCTCTTCCTCAAGGGAGCGCTGATACTCTAATGGGAAAGCTGAAAGAGGCTTTGCGTGTGTTTATCAGAAAAACCACTTGTGGATGGTCTGTGTGCCTTTTGGGAGTTGCCAGAGAATTATTGCTTTATTTCTTCTTCTCCTTGTTAATTCTTTGGGCATAAAGGGTAGGATGCCAGGTGCATGGACATGCCAAATAAAGAGAGAAGGTATCGGTGAGACTCCTCTACTTTCCAGCCCTTTCTGCCCCTTTCAGTCACTGGGGTAAGAAATATGAATTGCAAATGCAGAAGGCGTTGCCCTGTGGCCTAGAGAAGAGAGGGTGGAGGGCTAGGTGCCCAGTTAAAGTGCTGAACCTACCACAGCTTACCCAGTGACCTAAGACAACTTGAACAAAGAAAATATGGCATTAAGAGTGTAGCATTTTCCTGGATAATCTTTTGTCATTGGGTCTGGATAGCTCACATCTCTGAGTCTCATTGTTTTCATCTATAAGTGGAGACATTAGGACAGATGTTCTTTAAGTTCTTTACTGCTCTGGTGATTTCTGAGTCTAACACTCAGAGGCCTTAAATTCCAGTGAGAAAGACAAGAAATGTAGGCAAATAATGAAACTCTTAGGATGACAAGGCCCAGTGTCCATTGAGAGGTCTGAATATTCTCGGGAGATTAGAGAAGGAAGATCCACTTGTGCCTGAGGAAACAGGAAAGGTTTCTAGAAAGATGTGACGCTAAATTAAATGTTTTTTTTCTTTTCTTTTAGAGCAGTACATTTGTTCATTACAGAAAATTTGGAAGTCACAGAAAACTGGGCATATAGGAAACATTTATTTTACATATCTATCCATCTATTCCTCTGTCCAAATATTTGACTACTTATTAAATGCCAGCTATGATTCTAGGCACCAGGAAATAGCAGAAAACAAATATACAAAGTTCTTGCCTTTGTACAATTAATTTTTCAGCCTATGGTGGGGGAAATCATACAAGTAAACAATCATATAAGTAAATAAACAAGGTAATTCCTGCAAGTGCCGAGTGCCAAGAGAATAAAGGAGATGGGTATGATAGTGACGTGATAGCTGGGGGAGGGGTGGGAGCTTTTACTGAGCTCCTGGAATGCCTCTTTGATGACGCATTATTCACAAACCCACAATTCAGAGCTAGGCATTGATGTCTGCTAGGTTTCTTCCCTCTGTGTGTTTCCTGTTACAGGTATTTTCTCACCCACCATCCTCCCCTAATCCATGCCTTATGAAGAGACTCTCTTTCATAGCCTCTACTTCATTACTCTTTATAACTAGGGCCTCCCCATGCATTCTTATAACATTTGCAATGAGAAAACATGTTTCCCTAATTTTCAAAGAGATCAATAAAAACAAATTAAAATAGAGGATTAAAGGTGTCTTTTGCCATATTATTTTCCAAGAACAAAAAATGCAGTGATCTCATCGTTATTTCTCCAGAGGTCTCTAACCGTAATATACAGCCATTTAGTGCAGCTTAACATGACAATAACTCACTGCTTCTCTCTCTTTACTCCAGGGAACCGGGTGGAGGGAGAAGAAACAGGTAGATGAAAGGGTTGAGATGATTGAGAAAAGCTCCTATATTCATCTTGAACATTTACTGCAAGTTGTGTTGGCTTATCAGTCCATTTTAGGGTGAGACTTTCCTGGAAGACAACAGGAGAGAATGGGCAATGTGACTGAGTATGTGAACCTCCACAGAAGATGGGGAGGTTAAATGGAGGGGTATGAAGAGGAAGAAATGAGCTAGGCCAAGTGCTGCCTTTAGGAATGTGTTGAGCAGTTTGGGGAGGAAAAAAAGAGGATGCTGGGCTTTAGAGTCCAAACAATTGAAAGGAACATCTCAGCCCGGCGCGGTGGCCTCAAGCCTGTAAATCCCAGGCAGCTTTGGGAGGCCGAGACGGGCGGATCACGAGGTCAGGAGATCGAGACCTGGCTAACATCGGTGATAACCCCGTCTCTACTAAAAAAAAATACAAAAAAAAAAAAAAAAACTAGCCGGGCGAGGTGGCGGCGCCTGTAGTCCCAGCTACTCGGGAGGCTGAGGCAGGGAATGGCGTGAACCCGGGAGGCGGAGCTTGCGGTGAGCTGGCATCTCGGCCGACTGCACTCCAGCCCGGGCCGACAGAGCAAAGACCCGTCACTCAAAAAAAAAAAAAAAAAAAAAAAAAAAAAAAGAATAAGGAACTCTCAGTCAAATCAGGGAAGGACGAAGGACTTCCTTCTGAAGTCCCAAGGGTCAACCAAAAATACTTTTGGATGAATGTGGTTAAGAAGGCACACCATTTCTTCCCTCTGACAGCTATTGTGGGGCTACATGAAATGCCACCTATAAAGTCCCCGGTTCAGTGTGGAAGATCAAAGTCTAGCATTGTGATTAGGACGTTAGGCCCTGACAACCTCACCAATGAGTTCTTATTGTACCTGAGTACTCACTCTGAGCCTTCGTTTCCTCATCTGTAACACTAAGATTTCAACACCTATTTTATAGGGTGGCTGTGAGGATGAAATAAGATCACTGACATACTGTGCTTAGTAGAGAACCTAGAACTTACAGAGGAAGAGTTCAATAAATGTTAACTCAGACAATAATAATGACGATGAGTTTCTTGGTCTTAAAAGAAAAAATCCTCAAAGTCGTCCAGATTTTCTCCTTCTACAAATGAGTAAACTGAGGCATAGAATACAATCATTAAAAGCATGGACTTAGAACACAAATCTGCATTTAAATGCCACCTCTGCCATTCTGGCTGCATGACATGGTTAATTTGCTTCTAGACTCTTGGATTCCTCATCTGTGAAACGGAAACCTTGTGACTTGTAAGTGTAAGAAGTAAATATGACACAAGCAAAATGCTTAGCCAAGTGCCTTTACATGGGGTAGTTAAATGTTTGCAAATTATGGTTGTTTTGTGGTTATGATTTAAGATGGAAACAAGTTAGCAGCCATACTAGGGAATCAAGCTATTGAAGCAAATAATATCAAGTAGACAGAAAATAACTAGAGACATTGAAGATCTGAGAAATAGAGTGAATAAACTCAAGCTTATTAACATGTTGACAAATTAGTGTTAAATAATTTTGATATATAGAACTCCAAATGCAAACAGAAAATCATTTTTTTTTGAGCACACTCAAAATCATCACAAAAATAGAACAGGTATTAGGCCATAAGAGAAGCCCACTTAAATCCAAATAATTCATATCGCACAGACCATGTTCCCCAACTGTTATGCAATAAAATTAGAAATTAATAACCAAATGACAGATTTAAAAATCTCATGAATTTGACAACTAAATAACATGTTACTAAATAACACGTTGGTTACAAAGGAAATCATAAAGAAATCCTGAAGTGAATAATAATGAAAGCAGAACAACACTTAGAGGAAAGTCTAAAAGTTGAAATTTATTTAACAGGAAACAAAAGTTAAAAACGAATGACCTGCATATACGGATGGCAGGGAAAAGGAATATGAAGAAAATGTTTAACATGATTAGCCATTAGGAAATTGAAAATTAAAACCACAGTGAGACATCACTACACACCTATCTGAATGGCCCATATAAAAAGCAGTGATAGGGGCCGGGCGCGGTGGCTCACGCCTGTCATCCCAGCACTTTGGGAGGCCGAGGCGGGCGGATCACGAGGTCAGGAGATCGAGACCATCCTGGCTAACACGGTGAAACCCCGTCTCTACTAAAATACAAAAAACTAGCCGGGCGAGGTGGCGGGCGCCTGTAGTCCCAGCTACTCGGGAGGCTGAGGCGGGAGAATGGCGTGAACCCGAGAGGCGGAGCTTGCAGTGAGCCGAGATCCGGCCACAGCACTCCAGCCTGGGCCACAGAGCGAGACTCCGTCTCAAAAAAAAAAAAAAAAAAGAAAAAAAAGTAGTGATAGCACGAGATTATGGCAAGGATGCAAAGAAACTGGATCTCTCCTACGTTGCTGGTGGAAATGTAAAATGAGACAACCACACTGGAAGGTACTTTGCCTGTTTATTTTGTAAGTAAAAATGAACTTACTATATGATCCAGCAATTATACGCTTGGGCATTTATTCCAGAGAAGCAAAAACTCATGTTAACACAGAAACTTGTACATGAATGTCCATAGCAGATTTACTCATAATCACCCCACACTGGAAACTACCTAAATGTCATTAAATGAGTGAATAAACAAGCTGTAAAACACCCATATTGTGATATACTGCTCAGGAATAAAAAGGAGCAAATTATTGTACCTGTAACACCTTGGATGAGCCTCAAGGGAATTATGCTCAGTGAAAAATTATGCTGAGCCAAAATGTTACATAGTATATTATTTCATTTATATAACATTTATGAAATGATAAAAAAATTATAGATAGAGAACAGATTAGTGGCTGCCTGGCGTTTTAGATGGCAGGGAGGAGAGAAGGGGTGTGACTAAAAAAAGATAGTATAAGTGTCTTAGTCTATTCCTGCTGGTATAACACACTATGTTAGAATAGGTGATTTAGAAATAATAGACATTAATTTCTCATAGATCTGGAAGTTGGGAAGCCCAAGATCTGGCAAATTTGGTGTCTGATGAGGATTTACTCTCTGCTTCCAAGATGACAGGCTGTTGCTTCATCATCCAAGGTGGACAAATGCTGTGTCCTTACATGGCAGAGGGGATGGGAGAAGAAAACTTGCCCGCTCAAGCCCTGTTCTAAGGCACTAATCCCATCTGTGGAGGTGTACCCCTAAAGGTTTCACCTCTTAACACAGTATTCCCCCTTGATCCACAGTTTCACTTTTCTTGGTTTCAATTACAGTCTGAAGATATTACATAGAAAATTCTAGCAATAAACAACTCATAAGTTTTAAAAATATCACTTTTCTAAGTAGTGTGATGATATCTCATGCCATCCTGCTCCATCCTGCCAGAATATGCATCATGCATTTGTCCAACGTATCCACGCTATATATGCTACTCACTTGTTAGTCGCTTAGTAGCCCTCTTGGTTACTAGATAGAAAAAACATGGCATACATAGGGTTTGGTAGTATCCATGGTTTCAGGTATCTACCAGGGGTCTTGGAAAGCATCACCAAAGATAAGGGGGGACTACTGTACTGTTGCATTGGAGATTAAGTTTCACTGTGACTTTTGGAGGGGGTAAAAACATTCAAACCATAGCAGTTTGGAGCCTTGTGATGCTATAGCTCTGTGTCTTGATTGTAATGGTAGTAACATGAAGCTGCACATGTGATCAATTGCATAAAATTAAACACACACTTGCATACTCACAAATGAATGCATGTAAAAGTGGTGAAGTCTGAATTAACTCTGGATTGTGACAATGCCAGTTTCTTGCTTAGAATATCGTACTATGTTACATGACATATTAACATTGGCAGAGGCTGGGCGAAAGATGCTTGAGATCTTCCTGTCCCAAGCACCCTTTGGACATTTCTTTACAACTTCTTGTGAATATATAATTATTTTAAGTGCTAAAAATAGGAGCATGCATTCAACCCAAGAATATCAGAAAAAGCCCAAAGAAACAAGAAGAAAATTAATAAAATAAGAAGCACTATGAATTGAATGGAGAAGAGCTTAGAAAATGAAAACTCTTAGTTGAAAAGAATACTAAAAACCAGACCAAAATGAGAAAGAAAGATGTAATAAATGCAATTAAAAAAAAAAAAAGAATATAGTGAGTCCAGTCATGGTGGCTCACACCTATAATCCCAGCATTTTGGGAGGCTGAGGTAGGTGAATCAGTTGAGTCCAGGAGTTCAAGACCAGCCTGAGCAACATAGTGAGACCCCCATTTCTCTCTCTCTCTCTGTCTCTCTCTCTGTGTACGTTTGTGTATGTGTGTGTGTATATATACATGTATGTTTGTGTATATATACACACACACACATCTCTGTGTATATATACACACGTGTATATATATACATACACATACACATACACATATACATACACATACACAAAATTAATGAGGGTGGTGATTCATGGTTAGAGTTCCAGCTACTTGGGAGGCTGAGGTGAGAGAATCACTTGGACCTTGGAAGTCAAGGCTGCAGTGAACTGTGATCATGCCATTGCACTCCTGCCTGGGTGGTAGCATAAGACTCTATCTCAAAAACAAACAAAAAGAATATAGTGAACTATGTGTTATTAAATTGGAAACTAGATTGAATACAATCTTAGATAAAGATAAAATGACAAAATTTACATGAGGAGAAAAAGAACTTTTAAATGAATCAGTAAAATTAAAGACATTGAAATGGTAGTCAAGCCCTTCTTCAAAACACCGCATGATCGACAGGTGAGCACTGCCGAACTTTTAAAGAAGATTTAATTTTAAATTTATGAAAGTTGTTCTAGAAAATAAGACCAAAGGGTTACTTGAATTTACTGGAATCTTGATTCCAAAATCAGATTAGAATACAAGAAAAGAAAATACAGGCCCATTTCATGCGTGAATGTATAGAAAATACATTCTATGTTAAATACTAGCTAACAAAGCCAACACTGTTTTACAAAAATAATAATTATATTTATATGGGGCTTATCCCAGGAACAAGTTTTTTTCAATGTTAATGCAATTCACTACTTTAAATATGCTAAAGAATAAAAATCATATGATTATTTCAATCCTTGAGACAAACACTCAATACATGAATGTCCATAGCAGATTTACTCATAATTACCGTAAACTGGAAAATACCTAAATGTCCTTAGATGAGTGAATAGGTGATAAGCATTTGGTAAAGGTATTCACCAATTTATGATTATTTTTAAAACCCTTAGAAAATAAAGGGAAACTTTTGTTAGATTGCCAGTTTATAAGCCAAAATTCTACAGCAATTATTATACCTAATATAGAAAATGCAGGTGCATTCCTTTTTGGAGCAGGGAGAAGAGTGGAACCATCACTGCTATTTAACATAATGCTGGAGTTTCTGGCCCAAACTTTAAGGAAAGAAAAAGAAATAAGATATATGAGGATTGCAAAGAAATAAAACTCATTGTTTGTAGATGGTATGATAATCCTCTTAGAAAATCAGTGGCAATCAAAATTGTGGTAAGTAATAAGAGAGTTCAACAAGGTTGCCAGATATGATTAACTTACAAAAATCAATAGCATGTCTGTACACCAGCAATAATGAACTAGAAAGTCTAATTTAAGACAATTGTAATACAAATAATCAAGTATTTAGGATTTAAGTAGTCCAAGAATATATAAAATCTCAATGGAGAAAACTTTAAAACTAATAAGAGACTTAAAAGAAGACCTGAATAGATGGAGAAAAAGTCCATGGCCATGGATGGGAAGATATTACACAAATGAAAATCCTCCCTAAATTTGTCTATAAATTTAATTCAACATCAATAAAAGTTTCTGTTAAATTTTAAGGAACTTGATACACTTTCTCTAATAAGTGTATATAGAGGGGAAAAAAAATCATAGTAGTCAACTTCAAGAAGGGATTAAAAAAACAGAAAATGTACCCTCCCATACATTAGTATATAAAATATACTATTAAAGCCATAACTATAAAAAGTATAGTATTCATGCTGTAATAGGAAATGGATCAATAGAACAGAATGGAAAGCTCAAGAATCATTTCATGTATATCTGGAAACTTCATGTGCGATAGAGATGGGTCTATAGATCAGCTGGACAGAATAGTAAGCAAATGGTTTTGAGGAAAAGTTTTTTTTTTTTTTTTTTTTTTTACTGTGTAGAGGAAAATAAAACTGAATACCACCTTAATACCTACTACCAGGGTGGCGGACTCTGGAGACCTAAGATGTCAATGTGAAAGATAAAGCTATAAAGTTAGAAAAGAATATTGCAGAATAACTTTGTAGACTAGGGTTGGGCAAAGATTTCTTCAAAAAAAGTTATGTCTTTCATAGGAAGAGAGGGAAATCACAGCTGTGGCTCACCCACACAGCATTTAACAACAGATTTGATATGCACGTGTAGCACTGTGGCTGGACCTTAAAAGCATAATGCTGAGTGAAGAAAGTAAGAAACACAGTGAGACAACACAACACCATTTATCTAAATTTAAAAATGCATGCATAATAGGATGCATTTTCTAAGAACACAAAATAAATATATTAGAATGGTTGCTCATGGTAGGGGAGTGGGGAATGGGATAAAAGAAATAAACAAGTCAGGACAGGCTAGGTATGCTCAAGGGACAAATGACCCCCAAATCTGATGGCTTAACCCACAACAGAAATCTCTCTCTCGCTAGTGTGTTGTGATCACATAGGTCAACAGGGGAAAGTGAAATGGGCCAATCTCACATGGGCTTTAAAACAACCCTGAAAGTGACAGGTGATATCTTCTCATTTATCACTGAACAAGGAAAGTCCCATGGCTATACCTAACTTCAAAGGAAAGTACAACCTGACCACGTGCCTGGAACAAGAGGGACATGGAATATTTGAGAACAGATTTCATGTCTACCATTAGGGAGACATTTTTAAAAAGTAGCAAACCCTAAGTTCAAAACTTGGTTGATTTTATTTATTTGTTTTCATATTTCTTTCTCTTTTTTTTCTTTTTTTTTTTTTTTTTTTTGAGACAGAGTTTTGCTCTTGTTGCCCAGGCTGGAGAGCAGTGACACCATCTCAGCTCACTGCAGCCTCCACCTCCCAGGTTCAAGGAATTCTCCTGCCTCAGCCTCCAGAGTAGCTGTGATTACAGGCATGTGCCACCATGTCCGGCTAATTTTGCATTTTTAGTCGAGATGAGACTTTTCTATGTTGGTAAGGCTGGTCTTAAACTCCCGACCTCAGGTGATCTGCCCACCTCAGCCTCCCAAAGTACTGGGATTACAAGATGAGCCACCACACCCGGCACTTGGTTGATTTTATTACACCAAAAATAAAGGACTCTTAGCTATTAAAGATTATCATGAACAACAACAACAAAATGCTAAAATATACAAAGAATTCTACAGATGAGTAGATGATTGTGCAAAGGATTTGAACAAGGAATTTATAAAGATAAAAATCCAAAAGGCCAATAAATATAGGAAGAAATTCTCAAACTCCTTAGTACTGAAACAATATAAATTAAAATAGTAATGGGGAAAAATATGTAGTGCCCATCGGACAGTTGAAAAATTGGATAATACCAAAGGGTGGATGAATGTGGGTTCACTAGTACCTTTACATACAGCTAAAAGTTTTGGAGCTGCTGTTCTGACAGCAATCTGACAGTACTTTGTCAAATTAAATTTATACATAGCCTATACGTCAGTATTTCTGCCCCTAGGAATGTAGACCACAAAGGAATTCACACAGATCTAGAAGGAGACACCTGAGAAGGTCTACTACAGCGTGATTTCTGGTAGTGATGAGTGAGAAGCAAACGGTGTCTGTCAGTGGGGAGCAGATTGATAAAGTATGGAGAGAACACACCCCGGAACCCCATATAATGGTTGAAAATCATGAACTAAGGGCACACAGCAGCCTGGGTGGATGTCAAAAGTGTAGTGCTGAGTGACACAAAGGTAAACGAGCTATAACACATTCCAATTTACATAATTAAAAATACATGCATACTAAACAATTACATGTATTTTACAAGAACTCATTCAGGCAAAAGACCGTGTATAAAACATAATGGGTCTACAGAGGGAAGGCAGTGAAAGTGAAGAGTGTGGATAAACATACAGAAATAAGCAGAGCAATCTTTGAGGTCTGTGTTAGTTTCGTCTCGCCGCTGGAACAATTCACCACAAGCGTGGGAGTTAAAACAACACTGATTTATTGTTCTGGAGGTCAGAAGTCTGAGATAGGTCTGTAGGGCTGTGTTCCTTCTGTCGGCTCTGGGGGAGAATCTGTTGCTTGCCTTTTCCAGCTTCTGGAGGCCACTTCTATGCCTTGTCTTGCTGTTCTTTCTCCATCCTTGAAGCTGTCAGCCTAACATCATTTCTCCTCTCTGCCCTCTTGCCTCCCTCTTATAAGGACCCTTATGAGTACACAGGGCCCACCCAGATAATCCAGGATCATCTCCCCAGTTCAAGATCCTTAATCACATTCACCGTGTTCTTTTTGCCATGTAAGATAACAGATTCCCAGGTTCTGAGTATTAGGATGTGAACCTCTTTGGGGCTGATATTTTGCCTACTGTAGAGTTTGGATTTGGGACAGAGGATATCGGGGGTGTGGAGGGATGTGGTCTGAGCCAGCATTTGGGAGATAAGGACAGGAATAACTCACCTGACCAGTTTGGCTGGGAATGTCATATTGGCTGGGAATGTCATATTGGCTGGGAATGTCATATTGAGATTGACAAAGACTGCAAATGGCAGGGTGACTTCTCCAGGTCTCTCTATTAGACTTCTGCCCTTCTCTCCAAGAGACACGTTCCATAATAGTTAAAATGAACATACAGCAGGAAACTGCCTATATCTTATGGCTTTAGCAGAATCTTCTGGCTCTCCACACACCTGACTCAAAGTCAGACTTTCCTCCCTCAGGGGACCAAGCCTGTACTATGTGAAGGAGTATTGGCCGGTCATGTTAATCAAAACATACACATCTGTTGATCTGATAATTTGAGTTATCTTTCAGTAAATATTCACTTACCTCTGCTACTCCCACCCTTTCTAACTGTGGGACGAGTGGCTTCATTGATGTTGGGCTTGCCTGTGTGACTTGCTCTGTCAATATGGTATTAGCAAGCTTGACATGAGAGAGGCCTTAAGAGCTCCTACATGGGTTGGTGTGGCTCTGGTGCATTCATCATGGAAACAACTTCCTCTGAGGGGCTACCGTTCCTTCAACCTGGTTTGTAAAATAAACATACATCAGGCAGACCTGGGCACACCTCATAGCCTGGAGCCATGCCCGGCTGGTCCACACCAGGAGATTATACAAGCAGATGTATGAGCTTAAGAATAAATGCCTGTTGCTGTAAACCGGTGGCTTTGGGGGTGATTTGCTATACAGCACTATGATGACAATATCCCACTAACAATACATGCATATAATGTTATTTAAACCCTACAAGAAATGTAGTAGGTATGTATAATTATAAAACTGGGGTTCAGGAAGGGTAAAAGTATTTTTTCAATGTCACACCATTCATAAATAAGTTTTGATGGGCAAGAGAGAGAAAATATGAAAACATCAAGTATCTGAGCAAGACTATTTGCAGATGGAGGAAGATGGAAAGTGGAAAAGGCATCAAGACTGATGACACTTAAGGAGAGCTCATATTTTGCAGAGGCCATCCTTAGAAGGCTAAGTCAAAACTGAAAGTCAAGGAGGAATAGTGATCGTTTCTGAGATTCTGATACGAAGAATTATCATTTGGTGGCTTATGTAAACGCCTTTGCTAGGATTGTGTCTCACAATGTCATGGCCAAGCGTCAGCCCCTATTAGAGGGGTCAGCCAAGAAACAGAATATGTGCATTTTAACCCGTCATCTTTTCTGAGAGGTGCTTAACAAGGTCAGCAGGTACGTCACAAATGAGTGAGGCAGGCAGTCAGATAATGTGTCTTCTAGCTACTGTTCTACTGTGATCCCTGTTCTACTGGGTTCCCTTCTTGTTTGCCACAAATTAACAGATAGACAGCTTTGTTTTGTCAATTGCCTTTTTCATTGCCTAGGTAAGTCTCAAATGAGATTTGATAGAAAGTAAGCCTTCCTCAACTGACGGTTTTCATTTGAAAATGTTCCTTCAGTTTAATGACACTCTTGTACATTTCAAAGAGTAAAGCTTTGGACATCATAAAAAAGCTTGGTAGGCATTTCTGGGGCTGCTGACACAGCAGGGCTTTTCAAGGTCCAGCAGTCCTGAGTAGTGTCTGTAGATTAATGTGATTCCTTGGGAGATCAAGAATGTCCTGGGATGGGGGAGTTGTCAGCTATGAGCAGCCTCAGCTTTGAAAAGCCCTGGATCTGAATATGAAAAGCCAAATTCTCCAACTGGAAAAAAGATAGTGCTTCTAGAAGAGAGGCCATCAGAGTCCAATTAGGAAATACTACTTTTGTTTGTTTTTACATAGTCTAGAAACAATTTGATTTACACATGGCTTCTTAGGCAGCGATGGCAAATTAGCTACGCTGAGATTTTTCTAATTCCAGTGCCCTGTTGTTCACAGCCAGGACAAGTAAAGTATTCAGAATGTTTAATACCTCACCCGGGCCCAGTGCTAGGTGGCTTTTGACCATCAGAAATGTTTCGGGTTTTATTCTTTCTCCAGCTTTTCTTCTTTTCCTTTTTTTTTCTTTAAATGAATAAGGCAACTTGCCAAGAATCAAGTGGGAACTGAAATGAAACCAACCCAGATGTTATGGGTTTGACTTCTCCTTGTCTTCCCCCCAAATCTTTTTTCCTTTCTCTGCAAACCGAAACCATGTAATTTCAAAATTGCTTCTTCTTTCCCAATCCGATTTTCTCTAGGGCAAAAGTAATTTTTAAACATTCCAAAGTCTCTATCTTCAGGCTGCATCTTTGGCCTGTGTCCATTTAATTCTTGCCAGCATTTGAGCACCTGAGCAGTTGACGTGGCCGTAGACACACAGCTGACCACCCCGCTCCCTGGCTCAGCCACAGTCCAGGGGACTGCATCTGAATGGGGCAGAGAGAGAAGATCAAGGTCTGAGACAGAGCTGGGAAGCAGAATGTGGCAGCTAGGACATCAGATTTGTGGGCATGAGGTGCCCAGGCTGTGTGGAATACTGGGAGACAAAGATGGGAACGTGGAATATTAAGGAAGTTTAGGCAGTGGGGTCCTGCATCAGTCAAGGTCTGTTTTGGAGATAAATCATGACAGTTAGACAGAATTGCCTATATAGAATTGTTAACTATCCTGGTTTTCAAACTGTGCTGAGACAGTATAAGGCACCATTATTAACTCACAAGAGCACCAGTAGTACCAGTATCATGGAAAACATGGCATCATCTGTCAGACATGCTACAAATGACTACTTGAAGGGGCTGACAGTTTCAACATGAGATTGGGCTACTTTCCTTCTGATGTCATATCTTGGCAAAACTGGGCTTCTGGCAATTGCCATGATGAAATGCAAGTTATGTGCCAAAATCAACATGGAACAGGCAACGAAAGTGGCAGTGTCTGTCTAATCTGAATCCTCAGTTTGAGAAATTGTGTAATGCTCAACAGATACATGCATCCTATTAGGAAGTAACTGTAGTTAAGAAAGACCAAAAAATAACTTTATTTTGATTTGTATGTACTGTTTTCTCAAACCACTTCTTATTTGTTAGGAGGCAAATGCTTATTAAGTTGTTTGGAACAACTAATACATGAAACTGTTGGGTATTTTTTATTTTATTTTGGCTTAGGATCTGTGGGGAAAAAAAAAAAAAACAGTTACCAAAACACCAAGGGCACTGTGAACCTCTGGTTAACTGTATATAAAGAATTGCCTAGAAAATGGAAAACATTAAAAGAGAACATGAAAACATTAGACAAAGGTGGCAACTGTGGGAAGCAGCTACTGCCAGGGTTGAAAAGAACAAAAAGAGGCTGGTGCTGGTGTCTCTGAGGTGCTGCAATGAGGCTGGCTCTGTAAGTGTTGGGGAAACTGCAAGCTACATCCAAACGCCGTGACAGAATGAAAAGGCTACGTGGATACCTGATGCTGAAGTCTCCGCATCCTCCAGCCCCGCAGGCTCCCTCTATCGCCCCCTATGGGCAGATACTAGCATGCTGCCAGAGAGTAGAGCACATGTGTTTTGTGCCATCCTAGCCTTAGCACCATAAAGCAAGATACAGAGGGATGTTTGGAGCCAAAGACAATGGCTGAGTAACTGGCTGAAGGCCCTTGGGCTGCAGTTTTTGTGCTTACTGTGGGCCCGAAGGCCACGACCCCAGTCAATAGGCTGCTTTGTGAATCTGGGTTATATCTGACTCTGGGTTCCCCCTCCATACCCCAAACTGACTGTAGGACCTATGGGATAAGGCTGTTGGACTAGCCCTGATTGGACCCAATTTTACATTCATCTGAGTGGGATGGGGTGGGACACATACCCAACTGGGTGAGAGAAGCTTTTGAGCGATGGCTTTCTTGGAAGAACTGATGTTTAAAGGAAGGGCTAAAGAATGAGTGGAGGCTGGACACGATGGCTCATACCTGTAATCCCAATACTTTGGGAGGCCAAGGCGGGTGGATCACTTGAGTTCAAGAGTTCGAGACCAGTCTGGCCAATGTGGTGAAACCCTGTCTCTACTAAAAATACAAAAATTAGCCGAGCGTGGTCTGTAATCCCAGATATTTGGGAGGCAGAGGCAGGCGAACTGCTTGAACCTGTGGAGGTTCAGTGAGCCAAGATCACGCCACTGCACTCCAGCCTGGGTGACAGAACGAGACTGTCTCAAAAACAAAAAAGAATGAGTGGAAACTGGGTGAGAAGTGAGAATAGGGAGGGAAGAGTGACACCTTTCAGTCCAAATGTCACCTCTTCAGTCATCTTCCCTGACTACCATACGTAGCTTGCCATTTTTATGCAATTGATCCCTTATGTTTCCTTCAAAACACTTTTTATTTGCGTTATCATCATATTATAGCATCTGTATTTCCTTCAAAAACTTACAATTTGGTTAGCTCATATGTTTGGCTGCCATGATGGTTGTTTTCGTCTGTTTTTCTCAACAGATTTAGCTCAAAGGAGGCAGGAATTATGTCTATTTTTGTTAACACTGTGTTCCCCAAAACTAGCTCGCCACCCTATAGATGCTCAAAAAATATTTCACGCTAAGCCATGGGAAACAAAAGTAAAAACTTTAGGGTAAATGAAGAAGAAGGATCAGGAAAGATCAAGGAGCTGATGCTAAGGCCTCAGATCAAAGAAGTAAAATTGTAGACATAAGCCTTTCGCAACCCTCCAGTCTCTCTTCCCTGCTTGATTTTTCTCCACAGCACTTACTATTGTCTGATGTGTTACATACTTTTCTGGTTTATCTAATATATTATTTAATCTCCTACCCCTACTAGAATACACACACCATAAGGGCAGAGAGGGTTTTTGCCTGTTTGGTTAACTCCTACATCCAGTAGAGTTCTTAGCACACGGTAGAAACTCAAAATACAAAACAAATGACTCTGTCCAGTGCTTTGCTTTTGGCAAAGAACACTCTTATCATACTGTTAAAACTGCCCTAGTTGTTATCCTCATTTTCTTCTTAGGAATGGTAGGAGGACCAATGTGTAACACCCAGACTGGCCTAGCACATCACTGTATAGGGTGTGCATATGTGGTGAAAGGCAGGGATTCCTGCTCTTGTGGACTGTCCACTCAAGCATGGCAATCTCCATGGTCATTAGCCTCCTTGCTCTTGTCTCTCAGACTTTAAATGTGCTGCCTCCTTTATCTGGGCCTTAGCCTTCCCACTCCCTTTTCCCCCTCTCTTGTCCCCTCCTATACACACCCTTCCCCTTTACCTGTTTAAATCTTATCCATCCTTTGCCCAAGACCCCTTTTTCAGGAAAGAATTCTTGACCTCTAGACTAAATGTTACATTGTTGGTAACTTATCTCAAATATTTAAGCTTACACAGTGGGATGTGATGGGTAAATTGTATTGGGCAAGCTATATATATACACACACATATATATACACATATATATACATATATATACACATACACACACACATATATATATATAGTTTTTTCTTTTAGAGACACGGTCTTGCTCTGTCTCTCAGGCTGAGGCAGGAGGACCACTTGAGGCCAGGATTTCGAGACCAGCTTGAGCAACTGGTGAGAGGCTTGTCTCTAAAAAAAAAAAAAAATTAAATTAACCAGATGTGGTGAGTGCACGCGTATTTTCCCAGCTATGCTGATGCCATATCTTGATCAACAACCTCCATTTTGCTAATTAGCAAACTAAATATTAGAAATTGATTGCTGTGATTGAAATCAAGAACCCGTGGACTAGCATAATAAATGTTACAAGTACATTCTAATTGGTGAAATGAAAAGTATTTAAACCATGAGGGTTGACCAAAATGGTTTTAAAATGCTCTCCAGAAGTACATAATAAAGAATAATCCTGTAAGACCTCTAGTCTTCAACCTTAGGGATGGTGTCAAAACCTTGATTCCTAAACAGTACTGTGTTAGCTATGAGATTAGGAGGATTACTGGCTGCCTAAGTGACAATCATAGTCATTTATTTTACCTCCATAACAAGAGTGAGCATGCTATAGCCTAAGGTTCTAGCTTTTTGTAAATAAACATTTATTGAAACTCAGCCACACCTATTTTGTGTACATGTTGTCTGTGGCTACCTTTGCACTATAATAGCAAAGATGGAAAGATGCAACAGAGACTGTCAATCTGCAAAGGTGCAAAACCTTAAATATTCACTGTCTGGCCCTTTAAAAAAAAAAAAAAAAAAAAAAAAAAGCTCTCTAACTTCTGCCTTAAAGTATTGTTGTACTTGCCTCGAATGAACCTTTCATGAAAAATAGTAACTAATTCATCTATTGCTGGGACTTCATGAACTTTATGAAATAGATTGTTTGAGCTGTTTTATGCCCATTTGCTAATAAATGCTTGTATAATGTGTCCATCTGTGTAGTAGAATTTGGCCTGAGGCTTGCTTTTATTATCATCTCATAATGCAGTTGTTGGGGAATCGTTAACCCTCATTCACCTTAAATTTCTCTGATGGCTTTGGTTTCTATGAAAAAGAATGTCAGGGTTGTACATGAGTCATCATCAAATTGGCTTAGATGAGTTTCAATGCTATACTGTGTCCATTGTCTGGAAGCCCAATACTTTCCCTGCAAAAGACTCATCAAGCTTCATTATATCGTCCTTCAAGATTATTGCATCCCCCTAGCATGAGTTTCACAAAGGCAAGAAAGTATCCCATTCAACTACAACCCTAATGCCTGGCCCATCTCAGAGGTTCAGGATACATATGTAGAATGGAAGGAGTAGATACAGCAATAACTGCAAGGGCATTAATGGAAGCTTTCTAACACTAAACTGTAGTTGGTTAAAAGAATGAGTCCAGTAGTCAACTAGACTCACAACCAGGTCAGAGATCCACAGAAACCTCCACAACCCCTGTTTGTCTCAGTGGCTGTTCTGTCTCACCTTCCACTCTGGGTTTGAGGGAATGCAACTGTGTCTAGTACCATCCAAGACTCTGGAATATATTGTCTTCTTAATTCACCTCATAGCCCTAAGAGTCAGGGAGTATCATCTATGTTTCCTCCGCGAGAAAAATAAGGCACAGACACAGGAGGGTAAGTGATGTGCTTAGGTTCAGGTGATCACAGAACCAATGTTATTTTCCCCATGTCATGATGCCTCCATGCTCAGTGAGTAGTTTTCAATTAAGAAATGAGACAATGAACATGTGAATGGATTACCTTCTCTGTGGCATTGCTATAGGAGGGTAGCAACCGAGTTGCCTTCTCGCAAGGTGACATGCTCCAGCTTCAGGTGATTCTAGTCATCAACACAGGTAGGATCTAGTGCTTCTATATTGTGGAATTACCAGCATCTCCAAGTGAAGCTCCTGGATTCCTATCCTTGCTTACATTTATAAGATATCTATGGTAATATAGGCTGAATATCCCTTATCTGAAATGATTGGAACCAGAAATGTTTCAGATTTGGAATATTTGCGTTATACTTACCAGTTGAACATCCCTAATATTGAAAATCTGAAATTTGAAGTATTCCCATGAGCATTTCCTTTGAGCATCATGCTGGCACTCAAAAAGTTTCAGATTTTGGAATATTTCAGATTTCAGATTTTTGGATTAGGAGTAGTGAACCCGTATTCAACAAATTCTTGTCCACCAAACATCTACAATAAATTAGAAGAGGTGGTGGAAAATAACCAAGAGAGTGGGTTTGGATAATGCTGGAAAGAAGATGGATTTTGTTTTTGTTCCCCTTACCTTTTTATTCCCTTTGCATATCATTTCCATGCAGAAAGTGCAAATTAATGGTCACATCGAACTATCTGTCAACGTATTTCTGCTCTTGCAGTATCAAATTATGTTGGCAATAATGTTTCCAGCTGCCTAGGACTCCATTGCAATTTAATTTGAAAAGAACTCAAATTGCATCTCCAAATGGATAAAAAATTAATTTTACATACAAGCTATACACCTCCACATTTTCAGCCCCACGCCCCAAATTATCTCAATTTAGGTTCAACTTTGAACGGTACATATGCTCCAGCCAACTCCACATGCAAAGATGAATACATAGCAAATTCATGAATTGAAAATCTGTTTTGCTGCTTGTTTTTTAATAAGATGTTCTGCCTTGATTAAGGTCATTAGAAGATTCTACAGCTATTGCCTTTGACAGCAGGGATGGAGGCTGAGTCCATACAGAGCAAAAAAGGGAGCCAATTCTGACTTAACCACATGATTACCCTTAACAGATGGGTTGTAAAGAGATCCTGATTGAACCCACTGCTTATTGCTTTTCCCCTGCCCTGTATTAGCACCTAAATGTGGGTGGTTTGGTCTTCATCCATCACTACTTTCTAGATTTATTCATTTATGTACTTATTCATTCATTTATTCAGCAGCTATACATTGTAGTTATGAAATGAGGAGATCTAGGGGCTCACAGTTTGGCAGTGGAGGTGAACATGAACCAAACATATAAACAATAACCCTGAAGTCTGATAAGAGCTATGGGAGACATACGATTGCATGTTAAGGAAAAAAGGTCATTGAGGCATTAATTATGAGTAAGGGAGACTGTTAGAGAAAGTCACAAGTAAAGGGTGGCATTGGAGCTGGGCCTTGAAAATACTGAATGAGGATTTGTTGGTGGCATCCCAAGCAGAGGAAATAGCTGGGCAAAAGCGTGGAGGTGTGAAGGTATTTGTAATCCCTTGTTTTGCTTTAAGAATATGGGATTTGAGAAGTGAGAAGTGGAAAATGACTCAGGGGCATTTGGGGGCAGGAAGGTACCTGTTGCAGGGTGGGCTCAGGTATTAGGATGAAAATGTACTTCAGGATGGATGTGGTACTTTAGTAAGAGCTGATGTAGAAAGAGGAGCAGGGTTCAGAGGTGAGGAGGACCACCCTGCCTTCCTGAGGCAGCAGTAAGAATGGAGAAGCTTCTGAAAACCTGAGTGGGTCAGTCACACATGCATGCACACAAGCCTGTCCCTAACATGTGCCTAATCACAGGATCCAGGGTAAGAATACAATTGTCAGCACGTGGTCCCTTCCCCATTCTCCTTTCACCCAACCACATCTGTTCCCCACAAGGGCCCCACATATGTTTGTGCGCAGCAACCTCAGTCCTCAGGTGCAAGTTATGTCCGCTTCCCCCAGACAGCCATCCTTTGGCCATCCTTGGGCCAAGGGCCACTCACAGGAAGGACAGACTAAGGGAAGAGACCCTGAAACTGAGTGTAGGGCCTCTGGGCAGGGAATTCTAGGGTATCATATATGTGGAGCCTGGACCAGAAGGGAGAGGACAGAACCAGGTCCTTTGGCCAGCCCATTGACCCCCTGATCCCTTGCTCTGAGAAGAGGGCACAGTCTGAAGTGGGCCAAAGTGGCTCTCTAAAGTACAGGGCATAGGACAAGGCCACTGTTGTCTAGTCTAAGAGCATACAGAAAGTGCACCCAGAGGTAGAGCCACTTTGATTTTCTATCAGAAGATGGTTTTCCAGCTTCCCAGACAAGCCACACTCTCTTCCCACTGTTTGCCATCTTCTTGGCCTATGGGCTGTTACTCAAGAAGGTCATATAGACAGGGCTTTATCTGGAGGCAGAAACCATAGGCTGTAGGCTTGGCTGTATTTACACGGGGGATGTAAATTCAACAAACCAATCTCCACTGCACACACAAGGCTTTCTCAGCAATTTCCAACTTGTTTGCACCAACCTGAATGTAAACCCCAGATTCTCCATGCTGCAGGCAATTACCCAGCAGAAGCTGGGTTTGGCAGATGAGGTTTAGAGGGGTCAGACTGAAAGCATGAATGCTTCCATCACACTCTCAAAACTAGTTTCCATTGAATAGGATTTCAGGATATTCTCTTGCTTGAATGCAAAAAAAAAAAAAAAAAAAATTACCCTTAAATACCCAAGTGCTAAGGGTAGCACCTAACTCAGTGTTGCCACTTAATAGCCACTGTCTTTCCCTTTCTTGAATGGGAGTTCTCAGATTTACAAAATGCTTTCACCTGCAGGTACCCAATCTCTAGGTTCACCAGAGTCCTTCTTGCCTTTGGAATACAAACTGAGATTTCCTTGAATCTCTGAATTTTCATAGCCAGTAGAACCCCCAAAATCATCTCCCAAGATTTCAGTAACACACATGAGCAAATTTTCCAAGGTTCCTTTGCCTCTGGTCCCTGTGTTCCCACGTGGCATCTTATTAGGCCCAAGGCATGCAGACCTCAGTCCTTTCTAGAACCCATAGGAGATCCAGGCACAGCAAACATCTTTGTTGTATTTTGAGGGCCTTGCTGGAGATCTAAAAGTCACTTGGGGAGTGATCCTATTGGGTTTCACCCAGTGTTCTGCCATTTGTTCACCCTCACACCTCTCTTATTCCATCCGAGCCCCCAGTGGGTTTATTTTTCTCTTCCACTGGAATCTCAGCATAAGTGATGCTGAGGCCCCAAGAATGCAGCTTCTACCCCACACAAGCTTCCAAAGGCATTTCTCCAAGAAAGGCAATTCTCTCTAAGAGGAGTACCTACTGTTAGGCAAAGGAAATTTTCTCTCTCTTTACAGTTCATCTTATGCTCGTTAACAACCTTCTGAGACTAGTGTAATAATTTCCACTTTATAGATGAGGAGATGGAGGCTCAGCAATGACATGCCCTTGTCCAAGGTAGTCTGGCTTCAAGCTACGATCTAATTAGCACCACTGTACTTGGGGCCCACTGTGACAGTCAGAGGATGGTTTTCAAGAGGATTGCTCAAGAGGGAACAAGTGGCTTTTCCTGTATCCCAACTTTCCCGGTCTGGAAGAGTCTCTTTGCTGTGTGGCAAGATCACAATATCCTTGTCTTCTTTAAAAAGATGCTCCTGTTTACTCCTTTAAGAGGAGCAGAAATGTGTGTATGTACACACCTCCAGAGGTGAGCTCCAGGGAGAATGGAGACCAGGGATCAAAAGGCCAGTGGTCAGCTTTGCACTAAATGTGTTTACGTCACTGCACCATCCTCTCCCGCAGGTTCTAGGCTCCTGAGACCCAGGTCATTTTTGCCTTATACTATTTTGGCTTTCTCACAATATTCTCTTCAAGTCTCTCCAGACTTCTGATGCAGGCGACATGCCTCATGTTTATGTTCTTTCCCTGGTCTCAGTCTCCAGTGGCATCAAGGTGCTGAGAAAACACAGGTTTTTGACTCTGGCAGACCTCAGATCTTATCTGTGCCTCTCACTCTGTGGCTTTAGGCCAATCATTTTGTCTCAAAGAGCTCTGGTTTCCTCTAGGACACAGCTAGTGATGCCTTCCTCCCAGGTAGTGAGATTTCCAAAATAGAGAGTGCAAATGATAACTTACAGAGATTTTTACTTTGCACACTACATGTGGGGTCAGGCAGACAAGTTCAAAACCCCACTTTGTCACCTGCTGTCCCTGCTACTCTGTACAAACTCCTGCACACTTCTGGACCTCTATTCATCTGTAATGTGGGGTGGGCCATCCTTCCTCCTCGGGTCATAAGATGGTTCAGAAGATAGAGCCCAGCACTTGTGGCTACGGCTCCATCAATGGTGTTTTGTTTTTATAGTTTTGTTTGTGGGTTAAGGCCATAATGAAGATGTCAAAAATTATATTTAACATGGGATGTGGTACATTTTAAGATATTCAATAAAATGTGGTCTTAGCCTTGAGTTTAAATGGGTCCTAAGTGTTCCTCTTCTCCCTGCCTCAGGAGGGAGGTGAGAGCACCATGTGGGTGAGTGTTGTATAGGGGCTTGGCATCAGTTTGGAGGGAAACCCAGGGGAGGAGTACTGAAGAAGCCCTGAAGAGGAGCAGTGGCTCCCTGCCAGGAGAGTTCTGGCACCTGGACAAGTAGACAGGCCCCAGCTAGGCAAGGCTGGTGGGGATGCTTGGGGCTTCCCAGGCAAGCCATTTCTTGCTCTCTCTGTGCCTGTACATCTGCTCTCATTGCACTCTGTACAACTGTGAAGTGTTTAGCCAGCAGCCGCAACCCCACCCAATCATAATCCCCAGCTACAGGGACCACACTTCACCTTCCGTTCCACAGTAGGCCCTCAGCAACAGCTTGTTCAATGTCACATTCTCGGAGTCACCCGTTTGATTTTGGGATGCTGGCTCTGCTTTGCACAAAGGACCTGTGAGCATGAGTAATTGGGCTGTAAGAGTGACCATGAATTCCTCAGTTGATCAGGGGCCAGGGCTGCCCACTATCCTCAACACCCTCACTCCTGCAGCCACGTGGGCAGCTCTGTGCTGGCTTACCAGGTTCCCTGACATTCCTGTGAACTGTGTTCCTTGGTAAGACTCTGACACAAGTTACGGGACATTTTCCTCAAAGGGACAGATCAACTAGACTCTGACACAAGTTACAGGACATTTTCCCCATAGGGACAGATCCACTAGCACCAATAGCACCTCCTCTTTCTTATTGCTGCATTGGTGCAGAGGTAGCCTTACCCCTAAGTGCTCTGAGGCGACTGGAGCAATGATGGAACCCTGCTCCATCATTTTGCATAAGGGTGCTCCCAGCACTGCCACTCACAAGGCATTCAAGGTGGACACAGCATACGGAACACTATTATTATTACGATTACATATATATTATTACTATTACTGCAAAATGAACAACACACCCCAGTTATCATACGTAGAGTGCTTATTAAGTTTGAATTCTAACTGCTTTACAAACATCTCATCTAATTTCCCCTTCCCCCTGCAATGAGGTTAGCTACTATTATTATCATCGTTTTACAAATGAAATAAAAAGTGGACCCAAAGAGGATACATAACTGGGCAAAGTCTTTTAGGTATGGGGAGAGGTACTGATTTAATCTCTAGCCTGTGCCTAACTCCTCCCAGATAAGAAAGTCTGACGCAAGAATTTCTGGGGGTGTCTATCACATGAGCAGTCATGTTTCTACGATGACAAATGCCTGAGCCAGGAGCCAGGCATGATGGATGATGCCTGCAATCCCATCACTTTGGGAAGCCAAGGCAGGATGATCGATTGAGCCCAGGAGTTTGAGACCAGCCTGGGCAACATAGAGAGACCCCATATCTGAAAAGATAAAAATAAAAAACTTAGCCAAGCATGATGTAGGCCCACCTATGTGTGAGGCTGAGGCTAGAGGATCATGATTGCTTGAGCCTAGGAGTTTGAGGCTGGGATGAGCTCTGATCAGGCCACTGCACACCAGCCTAGGAGACAGAGTCAGACTCCCATCTCAAAGAAACAAAACAAGCCACCCCAAAAAACAAATGCCTAAACCTCAACATAAAATAAGCTTTACATGTGAGAGTTTTTGAAAAACATCTTGTTTGTTATAACCTGTTTTATATAAGAAAAAATATCTAATGTGCGTAAAGTATAAACAGAATATTTCTGATAAAATTAGATGTGGTCAATGTTATGTATGGTGATCTGAGACCAAGATCAATAGTAAGTGTGGAGTGGGAGACGGCATTAGGGTGAGAAGGCATGCTCAGATTTGCTTTTCCAATGATGTTCCCAGAGGGGCCAGTTAGGAAGAAAGCAGAGAGGAGACAAAGAGGGGTAGCAGACTATTGTAGGAGGTTAGGAGATGATGAACTGTGTTGTCAAGGAAAGGAGAGGAAATCCCAAAGCAGAGCTAATGGGTCACGATGACTGCATGGATAAACTGGGTGTTGCGGATTGAGGCTGTGACTCAGTTTCCAGCTTGTGCATCTGGATGTTGTTGGCTGAAGAGGAGAGGCTGACCTCCAAGGGAACAGGCTGTGGCTGAATTCAGTATAAGGAGGCAGGTCAGCTCTCAGCAGCCGTCTAAATAAGCATGTCCCAGAAGCGGAGAGTGTACTGTTTGTGGTACCAAGAAGGTTTTCAGTGGTATTCTGATGCACCCTTAAGAATTTAACAATTTCACATTTATTTTTATGGTTAACATTTATTGATGACATTTTCCTTTTATATATTTATACTTTCTATTAGCTGCATGTATTTAAAGAAGACAAGGGAGATTGATTTAAAGAAAAAAGGTCTCTAAATTATATTGCATGTGTCAAAAATCATGATGGCAGTGATTGAATGGTGGAGATATGTTTAGAAAAACTGTGTTCCCTGTTTTAGCAGAACATGCACCCCAGCTTCCCAATGGTCTCTTCAGAGCCCTTGTTTCTTGCCTGCATGTCTTGCAGATCCGGTGCATGGCCCACAGAATGTGGAAATCGTAGACATCCGAGCCCGGCAGCTGACCCTGCAGTGGGAGCCCTTCGGCTACGCGGTGACCCGCTGCCATAGCTACAACCTCACCGTGCAGTACCAGTACGTGTTCAACCAGCAGCAGTACGAGGCCGAGGAGGTCATCCAGACCTCTTCCCACTACACCCTGCGAGGCCTGCGCCCCTTCATGACCATTCGGCTGCGACTCCTGCTGTCTAACCCCGAGGGCCGAATGGAGAGCGAGGAGCTGGTGGTGCAGACTGAGGAAGACGGTGAGCAAGGGAGGAGAGCTTACATGGGAATGGGGATATTGAATCTGTTCACAAGGCTGTGGCAGTCAGTTATGAGGCTTTTATTTTCCTACATTTTAATTCCCTCACACATACCTTTCTTTTCCAAGGTCTTCAGTGAAGGACTATGTAAACGGCATTGCACACCTCCAGGGAGTGCTTTTCCCATCACAGTGACAGCTCTGCCATAGACATGCACTCAGCTTTGGCCCCCCATCCCTCTTCTTGCTTTATACCAGTGTATTAGACCATTCTTACATTGCTATAAAGAAATACCTGCGGCCAGGTTCGGTGGCTCATGCCTGTAATCCCAGCACTTTGGGAGGCCGGGGTGGGTGGATTGCCTGAGCTCAGAAGTTTGAGACCAGCCTGGGTAACATGGTGAAACCCCGTCTCTACTAAAATACAAAACAATTAGCCAGGCACGGCGGCATGTGCCTGTAATCCCAGCTACACAGGAGGCTGAGGCCGGAGAATTGCTTGAACCCAGGAGGCAGAGGTTGCAGTGAGCCAAGATCGCACCACTGCACTCCAACCTGGGCAATAGAGTGAGATTCTGTCTCTACAAAAAAAACAAAACAAAACAAAAAAACATTTGAGACTGGGTAATTTATAACGAAATGAGGTTTAATTGGCTCACAGTTCTGCAGGCTGTTCAGAAAACATAGCACTGACACAGCTTGGCTTTGGGGGAGGCTGAGGAGCATTTATTCATGGTGGAAGGTGAAGTAGAAGCAGGCACACCACGTGGCCAAAGCAGGTGCAAGAGAGAGATTGGTGGTGCAGTGCCACACACTCAACCAGATCTCTGGGGAATTCACTCACTGGCATGAAGACAGCACCAACCCATGAGGGATCCACTTCCATGATCCAGTCACACCTCCAGCATTGAAGATTACATTCTACGTGAGATTTGGGAGGGCACAGATACCCAAACTGTATCAACCACCTTCTCTGCCCAAGGTTTGACTGCACTGGTGCCTCCAGAAAGAGAAAATATGGATCATGTTGTTTAAACATGTTGAATTTGGAAGTCAGACAATGCTGAATTATGTCAGAATTAAAAACAGAAAATACATATAAAAAGCTTAGCATACACATTGGATGCACCCAGGACTGAATATTCACCTGGCTGGATGACAGTCATCTCAAACTCAAAGTATCTGAAAATGAACTTACCTCCAATTCGATACTGACTTTCCCTGTGTTCCTTAACTCAATGAATTGCACCTAGTAACTCAAGATAGAGACCTGAAAGTCAGCCTGGGAGCCTCCATGTCTCCCTGCCCAACCCACCCCACCTCCATACCCCACAAGTTTCTAATGGGTGTGCTTCCTGCAGTTTATCTTCCTCATAACTTGAGACTCCAAGAACCCAGAGCCACTACTGCTAAAACACAGAACTTTTCCTGCCTCTCTGTCCTTACCCATGCCATTTCTCTTGCTTGGAATGACCTCTCCTTCATGTTTGCAAGGAAACCTCTATTGACCTTTCAAGTCTTTGCTCAAATGTTACTTCCTCCAGGAAGCTTTCCTTGATTGCCGCAGATTGACTTGGATGTTTCTTCCCAGGTTCACTGCAGTTACCTTAGTGATAGCATAGAATTCGCCAGTTCCAGGACTTACCTAAGAAACACTTCCCCATGACCATCTTTCAGTTTCCCCTCCAGCCAGGCCAGGCTGCCCCTTGCCTTGTGGGATGGCTTTAGATAGTTCCCGAGACTCAGACTCAGATGAAGATTCGTGTGCAAGTGACTGATTAAGAAAGTTTTCCCAGGGCAGACTGGGAGGGGAGAAAGTCAAGGTGCAACTTTTGGCCAAGTCCAGCAAAAACTGGCTGCAACCTGAGCCTTCAGGGAACTGTTCAGGGTGGGCCATGCATCACAGATGTCCTAAGTTAGGCAAGGAAGCTGTCAGCCAACAGTTAGGGTCTGGGATGGGGAGGAGAGATTCAGAGGTAAAATTTCAGTAACTTTTGCTTCTCTGCACGTGCAGGTAAAGGATAGAGGTTCACAAAAATGGTATACAGAGATCTGAATGGTCTAGCCAGAGCACTGGCATTGTCAGTTGCAAAAAGAAAATACCCAACTTGACTCAGATTAGCCTTAGAACTTGAAGACAGCGCCTCCACTGTGGCAATTCTGTTTAGTACTTGTTTTCTTTTTTTCATTTTCTTTTGTTTCTTTCTTTGTGTGTTCCTGAGATCCAGTAGGATCTAGTTGTCTTGCTTCATGTAAGCAAGTTCTAAATACCTCAGAGTTATGACCCTGAGTAGAACCCAGATTCACATTCTCAGCTGCAAAATCTCATGAGAAGATAAGGGAAATAGTGCCAGCCTCTTCTTACCTTGCCCCTAATTCTCACTTCCACCATGTCCCATCCTAGAGCTGGAAGTTTTACACAGTCTACTTTCATGATCCATCCCTCCCTTATACCCCTCCAGTTCATCCTCATAGCCATCCTCTTTGCAGACCCCACACACTGGACTTTGGGGTCATCCTTGGAGTAGACTGTGTAAAACTTCAAGTTCTAGGAAGATTTCCCTAGATCTGACTTCATTGTTTTAGAAATGTGTAGCCCCTTCCTCCAGCATGTAGAATTGTTCACTGTTAGACAATGTACACTCTGGAGCCAAGCATGCCTGGACAAGTTGTTTAACCTCTTAGTGACTTGGTTTCCTCATCTATAAAATGGAATTAGTTGGCCAGGCATGGTGGCTCACCCTGTAATCCCAGCACTATGGGAGGCTGAGGCGGGCAGACCACGAGGTCAGGAGATCGAGACCATCCTGGCTAACACGGTGAAACCCCATCTCTACTAAAGTACAAAAAATTAGCTGGACGTGATGGCACGTACCTGTAGTCCCAGCTACTCAGGAGGCTGAGGTGGGATAATCGCTTGAACCCGGGAGGTGGAGGTTGCAGTGAGCTGAGATCACGCCACTGTACTCCAGCCTGGGTGACAGAGCGAGACTCCATCTCAAACAGGAAAGGAATCATTAAAGTACCTATCTTATAGATTCTCGTGCACATTAAGTGGGATGATATATAAAGAAATTGGACTAACACCGGCATATTATAAGGTACTACATTTTTGGTGAATCACAGGGGAAAAAAAAAAAAAAGGAATCTTCACAAAGGAGCATCTAGCCCTGGCAACTGAGAAACTGCCCAACTCCCCTAGGAAACCTCTTCAGAGCTCTAGACACGTCCACACATCTAGAAATCTAACTGGTTATAGGAAATACACTGCAGACACTCAAAAAGTGGCAGGTGTGCTTGGTGCCTGATACGAGAAACAGAGTCAGGGCGAAAGGGTGGTTTAGCGACTGATATTCACAGGGAATTCCTGGGTGTTAGAGAGAGAGAAGTCACTGCTGAAAATCAGCATGAAAATTCAGGACTCAGGAGATGAACAATAAGGTTTTCCCAAGGAGCGAATCAGGGCACCTTTTTCAAGATGCTCTGCCCACCTGGAGCTGCTCTTTGAGGATGACCATCCTGTGCCTCAGCAAACCCCAAGTCCAGCTTTAAGCTGTTCCTTAACTTGTCTCTTTCTTCTTCCTGTCACCAAGAAACAAAGCCTTTATCAAAACAACATGAGAGCAGGGAATGCTTTGAAATTAAATTTTAATTAAACATCATTAATAAAACATCAATTCCTGCTCTATGGAGATGTGTGGACATTATCATACTAAAAACACCAACATGCGAGACACGATTCCTCAGTTCTGTAACTATTCTGCGGCTCTGCCTCAAAACCCACTGGACTGAAGGAAGGTCTCAGTGTAGAACCCCGCTGTATGCCAGGGTTAGGTTCCATTCTCTCTAAAGAGGGAGGAGGCACCATTTCTGTTGACTGGGGAACTCATTCACCTCACGGACAAGATGAGGCTATAGCGTGGCTCTAGTAGATTAACTGAAACCCCCCTCCGGGAGCCAGCAAGCAACCTTTAGGATTGAGTTGGCTGAATGGCTGAATTCATGCTGCTGTCATCCGTGCCACAAAATTGACTTCTGAGGAAGTTGTAATTTCAGCACCTCAGTGCATTTGAGGGCCTGTGAAGAAATCCAGCACTAGAGAGAGGCTCATGGCTGCTGAGCCCCATGGCTTCATTTGGGTAGCAGCTGTTCATAAGAGACTAAATAGATTCTTTATTTTTCCCTTTTCCACAAATGTCTCAGACAAAACCACAGTTCACTTGCACCTCGAAAGATGAAAACCATGTTGATGGTTTTGCTTGGCAGGTCACTTTGGCTGCTATTTATTGAGCAGGTACACTGGACTAAGCATGGATAGACATGTTATATACAACGACTCCTGTGCTCCTTTTGCCCAAGATTTTATTGTGAAATTTTTCAAGGCTAGAAAAATTGAAAGAATAGTACAAAGGAGACTTACAAACTTCTCATCTAGATTCAACATTTGTAAACACTTTGCTGCATTTACTAGTGTGTGTATCTTACATCTACATGATAGATAATGTATGCTATGTAAATATATTTATGAATACGTACAATTTTTAACCATTTGAAAGTAAATTGCAGAAATCATGACAGTTGATTTCTAAACCCTTTAGCATACATGAGCTAAAAATAACTTTCTGCTACATACCCACAATGCTATTTAACCTCTAATAAATTTTGCATTAATTTTAAAATCATGTAATATACAGTTTGTTTACATTTTTAATAATATTTAACCTGATTCTGTGGACAAAACCAGGGTTCGGGATATTTTTGGCAAACCATTACCTTGGTGATATATATTTCTCATTGTATTTTGTCAAGAAGTTCGTAATGTCAGGGAGCCCCAGTACTGATGATGCCACATCTGGTCACTTAGATAAGACAAGAACTACCCGGTCCCTCCACTGTACATGTAGCACCTTTTTTTCTTTTGTAAAGTATCCTTGAAGTGAAACTTTGAGTTGGAATGAGTATTGTATTCCCCTAAAACTTTCACTCAATGGTTTTAACACCCCCTGAGAGTCTTCACCTGAATCAGTTATTACATTGGTGCCTTCAAAAGGGTGATTTACACATCCATAATTCTCTCTACGCTTACTAGTTAGCCTTCTTCTTTATAGAAGAGCTTTTTTTTCTCTCTTCGTCTTCCTGTTTTTGGTCTCCTGGTTGATTCCTAAATCATTTTCGACTCAATGTATTAAAATCCTCTACTGTCATTCTCTGTGATGCTCCAAGTGGCAGTCTCTTCAAGCTGATTCCCAGGTCCTTTTGACCTGTTCTTACTAGTCTTCCTTGCTTCTGGCACAACAAAAATATTCTAGACTATCCTTTTAATGTCCCTGCCCCAGACCTGAGGTCAGCCACTTATTGGGGATTTCTGGTTGCTTTCAGTGGGGAGTGGTATTTTGGCACTAAGATATACATCTTAGGTGTGCTTGGTGATGCGTTATTGCCTCTAGGTTCTTTCAGTAGGCAGAGCTGGGGAATATAATTTATTTTTGTTGAAAGTCATGGGCTCATACTGATTGAAATTCAACACATTTTATACGTATATCTCTCTTCTCCTGCAGTGAGAACCCTGATGCTCCATATTCACATATTTTTCATTTGCTCCATCCTGAAACACACCTAAAATGGTTTCAGAATTGCAACACCAATCCCTCTAAAAACAATAAAGCTATTATACTAAGTTGGATTCAAGATTTCAGTTTTTCTCTCCTTAGGCTGTATACCACTGAGGGTATGCAGTGAGAATACTATGTTCAAAAGTTCAGTTCTTTTCTCCGTATGGTTATATTATCCATTTGATACTCAGTTATGTTCATTTGTTTCCCTTTTAAGATTTGCCTTCCACCTAGGCTTTTTGATTTAATTTAATTGCTTTTAACATGCAAAACAGTTGCATGTTTCAAAAATCAAAACGATATCTCATTACTGGGTATATAGCCAAAGGAATATAAATCATTCTATTATAAAGATACATGCATGCATATTTTCATTGCAGCACTATTTACAATAGCAAAGACATGGAGTCAGTCCCAATGGCCATCAATGGTAGACTGGATAAAGAAAATGTGGTATATTTATACCATGGAATACTATGCAGCCATAAAAAGGAATGAGATCATGTCCTTTGCAGAAACATGGATGGAGCTAGAAGTCATTATCCTCAGCAAACTAACACAGGAACAGAAAACCAAACACCGCATGTTCTCACTTGTAAGTGGGAGCTGAACAATGAGAACATATGGACACAGGGAGGGGAACAACACATCCTGAGGCCTGTTGGGGGAGTGTGGGGAGGGAGAGCATCAGGATAAATAGCTAATGCATATGGGGCTTAATACCTAGGTGGTGGGTTGATAGGTCCAGCAAACTACCATGGCATGCATTTACCTGTATAACAAACCTGCACTTCCTGCTCATGTATCTCAGAACTTTACATTAAATTAAAAATAAAAGCGCCATTAAAAAACTACATTACAAGGTACATTCCAAAAAATATTACTACCATTTCTGTCTCTTTTTACTGTTCCAATGTACACTTGAAAGGTAGCTGTTTTCATTCATTTCTGGTTGATCTTTCCTAGAGTTCTTTTTGCAAAAAATACATAATACTTTTCTTCCTCCTACTTCTTATATAAAAGGTAGCATAATTGATATACTTTGCATCTTGTGTTTTTGTTCACTTGGTATATCCCGGAAATCACTTCATATCAGTTACTACAGAATTTCCTCATTATTTTTTATGATTCTATGGTATTTCATTGTGTTGATGGAAATATTGTGATTTATTCAACCAATATCCAATGGACACCCAGGTTGTTTCCATTATTTACTATCATAAATAATACTGTAGCAAATAGGCTTGTGCATAGGTTATTTGGTACTTGTGGCAATGTATCTTCAGGGTAAATTCCTAAAAGTGGGATTGTAAGAGTCACAGAGTAAGAGCATATGCAGTTTTGTTAGCTGTTAAGAGGTACTCTTCCATAGAAGTTGTAGATTTTGCATTTTCACTAGCAATGTAGATCATTTAATCTTAACACTAAATGTGAAGGAGCAAAGAGTGTTATTTTTTCTGTTTTACAAATAAGGAAATGTAGAATCCCATATACTAATTATATATAATGTAACTGATTATAATTAATGGCAATATATACTATAATTAATATAATTGATATTCAATATAATTAATCACATATAAAACATATATTATTTCATGTAACATCATACTTTTTAAAAAGCTCATGTACTTGAATTGTAAGGAAGACTGACGTGCCTCAGGAATGAGTACCTTTATTAAGTGTACATTTCTAATGAGTCGATCATCAGGTTTCTCAGGTTACAGTAAGCTAGAAGGAGGCTGCATGTTGCTAAGGATGAGGACATCTGTAGTAACAAGATGTGGCGTGTAACACCTGGAAAAGGGAAAAGTGAAGGGAAAAGCAGAAAAAGCAGTAACAACAAGGCAATAAATAAAGCAGTCCAGAGTCATTTAGCCTAAGGGTGAAAGCTATTCACGCCCTACTGAGTCCTGAAGGCATCACTTTATTAGAGCTCAGTACATTTGAGATGTTTACAAAGATGGTCTTGAGATATTATAAAGGGTAAAGAGAAATGCAATTATGTTTTTCAAATGCCCACTGTGAGCTAGGCATTGAGCTGATACTCTCCCTTCTTACAGTCAGTTCCCAAACACTTTGATATAGATGCTGTTGATACAGTTGTGCAGAAGAGGAATCAATAGAATTCAAAATCTTACCTGAAGGGCCTTCCCTGACCACCTAATGTATAATTCTATACCTGTCCACCTATACCACTCTTCTCTGCTTTATTTTTCTCTACCTCATGCTGTATATTGATTACTTTATTATCTCTCTATAAGAGAGATAAGCTTAATGAGAGTAGAACCTTTGTTTCATGTTGTTACTCTGCTCATCCATAGTGTGGGCTCATTAACTACTGTTGAATGAATAGATAGATGAATAAATGACCATCCCACATAAAAATCCATGTGCTTTTCATGACACCATAGTGTCCCATTTATGGGTATTGTTTGTGAAGAATGGGGAGATATAAGACATCTTTTAGCTCTATTCAAAGCTAACTCAGACTAGCTTGCATCTCTTCCCACCTCCAAGTTCAGTAGTGCCACATTCTTTGCTTCAAATCAACCATGGTGGAAATATTTACACCATGGAAATTGGCAAACTTTTTGTGTTTATTTTTCCCTGGAGAGCAGGTTGTGAAACATTTAGTAGCATACCACCGTATAGTTCAATTAAAAGGCTATAGTTAATTAAGATGTAAAGATTTATCTGGAACAAATATATTTTCTCCAACACAACTGGGAAATACGAGACTAAAACTCTAAATCTCTCTTATTAAGTTAGTTCCAAGCCTCATTATAATGAATGAAAAAGCAAATATGGCAACTGGAGTGGAGAGACAAAAAAAATGACCTAGACAAGAAAAGTATCAAGGGAAATGCCTGTTGAATTGTGCAGGACTCTCTGCTTTTATATATACTACCTTGATATTTCTCATACCTACCCCCAAAGTTCACCATTGTTAACCCCTTTTCAGATGTGGAAATGGAGATACAGAGAGGAGAGGAGGGGAGAGGAGAG
>NW_016806836.1:5534466-5543295 GCF_001698545.2 Rhinopithecus bieti
AAGGGAGGGGAGGGGAGGGGAGAGGAGAGGAAAAAACTTCCCTTGATAACACTCTGTCCTCCTTTATGTTGAAATGAAAATTTTCCTTAAATTACCACCTGACTTTAAGGCACAAGAAAACATCTGGTTTAATTACAGTGAATTTACATGAACCCACTGACAAGAAGCACAGTTAAAATTAGCAATTTTAGTGTGCTTTTTTTTTAAGAGAATGAAATTATAAAGTAATTAACCTTTGTTGTAGAACTCTGTCAAAAGGATGGAAAGTTCCATGCTGTTAGGTAGAAGAAGAAATGAAATTGTGGAAAGGGAAAATGTGGATTCATTAAAGAATTACAAAGAAAAAAGAATGGAAAAGGGACATCAAATTAGAAGATAAGACAAAAAAGGAATTTTTTGCCAAGAAGTCTTTTTACAATGAGAGAGAGAGAGAGAGACCTAGTTTAATCAAAGGAAAGTAAGTCTACCTCATTGTAAAGGACATCTTGACTATGAAATGGCAATGTGGTGGGTGGAAGGAGCCTCTTACTTGGGATGAGACATCCTGATTTTGCTGCTTTAAGATGCTATGACAGCCTTTCAGCCTTCTGGACCCACAGATCTACCAGGTGATAGAAGAAAGGGGTGATTTGGGAATTGCTTTGGAAATAGAAGAGTTTGAGCTATATCCAGGCTTCATCCGCTACTTCACTATGCAACCTTGATTAAAGGATTCGCATTCTGTACGCTTTAGTGCCCCATCTGTAAAATGCCTCTCTACAGAGGCTGTAGGACATGAAAGTCTATGTGTAAAGCCCTTAACCTACTCTCTGCCAAGATCTTTGCTAAGTGGTGTGTGGCCAACGTCAGACGTCATAGACAGCTTTTTATTTCAGGGTGTTCAGGAAAACAAAACGAGATCTACGCAAAATTTCCATTTGCCCTGAGCAAAAGGCCACTTTTAAGTAACCTCTAACCCCTCTGTAATCTCATTTTCAAACATTTCACTCTGACCACATCTCTTCTCTTTTCAATTTATTCCCTCTAGTATTGTAGCTCCAAAAACTCAGCCCCACTAGGACTTGCTACCTTGTTCATTGCCCTCATTCCCTGCTCTGCCCAGCTTAAATTCCTTGGCTGATCATTCCAGTTACATCCTTGCATACTCCCGCAACACCTCAGCCTCATTCTCATTTCCAGCTGTTCACAACCCTAGTTCCATCTGATTTCCTGTCTGTGCTAGGTCTTTCCTTCCGTAGCTGCTGCACACCACTGTGCTAATCACTCTCATTTGGAAGCCAGAAGCACCACTGGAGCTGGCTTTTAAAGCTGCCTGGTAATACTGTCTTTCCCTGGCCCATTCGTCCTTCTGGTCTCCCAGAGAATATTTCTCATATCTTCAAACTTCTAGCACATCCACCTATTCTCACTTCCACAGATGACCTTGTTACCTAATAGACTGAGGAACTGAAACCATTCAAAGAAATTCCCTCCAGCTCCCATTGTCCAAATGTTGCCCTATTTGACCTCCCCCTCACCTCCCTGTTTCTATGGATGAACCATTTGTTTTCTAAATAAAGGCAAGTTTTTCTGCTTAATGCAGTAAAACCCACTTACTTTTTTAACTCAATGTCATTGCTCCAGCAATTGTCCGCTTTCCACCCTACATCAAAATTTCCCTTTGTAACTGGATATATTTCTGACCTTCTACACAAGCTGTATTTCTCCCATGTTTAAAAAGACAAAAAACAGAAACACCCAGCTCTATCTTCTCCTCAAGCTACTGTTCTATCCCCTCTTTATGCATCCATATTCTATTTGTTCTTGAATCCATTCAACCAACGTAGCTCAGATCCCTGCCATTCCACCAAAACAATTATTTCAAGATCACCTGTGACCTTCAAGTCACCACATCCAATAGTCATTACTCAGAGAGACGGATCCTCTTACTTAACCAGTTGGCAATATTTGACACAGCTGGTTGTTAAATCCTCCCTAAAACACTTTTTGTACTTTGCTTCCAATTCATCACATACTTCCAGATTTCCTCCTTCGGCAGTGGCTTCTCCTCTTTGATTTTATTTTAAAGATAGGGTTTCACTGTGTCTCCCAGGCTAGAGGGCAGTAGTGTGATCAGCTCACTGTATCCTCTGACTCCTGGGCTCAAATGGCCCTCGCACCTCACCCTCTCCAGTAGCTAGGACATGTGGGATAATTACATATAGGCATGTGTCATCACATATAGGCATGTGCAAGCATGCTCAGCTAATTTATTTATTTTATTATTTTTATTATTTATTTATTTATTTTTGAGATGGAGTTTCACTCTTGTTCCCCAGGCTGGAGTGCAATGGCACGATCTCGGCTCAACGCAACCTCTGCCTCCTGGGTTCAAGTGATTCTCCTGCCTCAGCCTCCTGAGTAGCTGGAATTACAGGCATGCGTCACCACGCCCAGCTAATTTTGTATTTTTAGTAGAGATGGGGTTTTCTCCGTGTTGGTCAGGCTGGTCTTGAACTCCCAACCTCAGGTGATCCACCAGCCTCGGCCTCCCGAAGTGCTGGGATTACAGGCGTGAGCCACCGTGCATGGCCTATTTATTTTTATTTTTACTTTTTTTGTAGAGACAAGGTCTCATTGTATTGCCCAAGATGATCTCAGACTCCCAGCCTCAAGCCGTCCTCCCACCTCAGCCTCTCAAAATATTGGGATTACAGTTTGCTGGTTCCTTTTAAGCAGCGTGTTATTAGTCCATTTTCATACTGCTGTAAAGAACTGGTTAAAACTGGGTAATTTATAAAGGAAAGAGGTTTAATTGACTCACAGTTCAGCATGGCTGGGAGGCGTCAGGAAACTTACAATCATGGCGGAAGGTGAAGGGGAAGCAGGGCACTTTCTTCACAAGGCGTCAGAAAGGAGAATGAATGCAGGAGAAACGACCAAACACTTATAATAACATCAGATCTCCTGAGAACTCACTCACTATCATGAAAACAGCATGGGAGAAACCACCCCCATGATTTAATTAGCTCCACCTGCTATGTCCCTTGACATGTAGGGATTATGGGGATTACCATTCAAGATGAGATTTAGGGTGGGGACACAGCCAAACCATATCACATCCCAACCTTATTGGCCCAATTCTTGGGACTCTTTCCTGTTCATGTCCACACCAGAGGTTGGCCAGGTCTTAAAGTGTAGGCTTTATCCACGAGAGGGTCTGTAGCAGCTACTCCATGCTGCCATTGTAGCAGGAAAACAGCCAGAGACAATGGATAAACAAATGGTTGCTGCAGTGTTCCAATACAATTTTATTTACAAAGACAGGCAGCTGGTTGGATTCAACCCAAGAGCCGTAGTTTGCTGACCCTGGATCCACATTCATTTCCCTAATTTCTTCTTCCAGTCTCCTGGCTTTGAAATCCATCCATATGTTAATAGTTTTCCTAATTGCTACCTCCAGAACAGCCCTCTCCCCAGCCCTCCAGAGTCAGTTATCCAGCTGTCTTCTCAACTTCTCCACCTAGATTGCTAATCAGCCCATGGAATTAAACACATTCAAAACTGAGCCTCTGATCATCCCTCAACTTGTTCTTCCCACTGTCTTCCCCATCTCAGTAAATGGCAACTCTGTTTTATTAGTGGCTCGAGCCAAAACCTTTGACTTCTCACTTTTGTCAGAACTGAGGCCCTGGCTTTTGCATCTCCAAAGAAAACCCCTTCTGGCTGGGCATGGTGGCTCATCCCTGTAATCCCAGCACTTTGGGAGGCCAAGGCAGGTGGATTGCCTGATCCCAGGAGTTTGAGACCAGCGTGGACAACATGATGGACTCCCATCTTTACATACACACACAGACACACACACACACACACACACACTAGTTGTGCGTGGTGGTATGTACCTATGATCTCAGCTGCTCAGGAGGCTGAAGTGGGAGGATTGCTTGAGACTGGGAGGTTGAGGCTGTAGTGAGCCATGAATGCACCACTGCGCTCCAGGCTGGGTGACAGAGCAAGGCCCTGTCTCAAAAAGAGAACCTCTTCACCTTTTATTGCTTTTGATTAAGACCCCCTGGCTTTGTGCAAAGCAGCAGCCCTGCTGTTCCCCACATCCGAACCACTAACATATTCTCTTGGTTCATCTTGCAATATATGTCAAGACCTTGACCATTTCTCACAGCCCCACTGTGCTCTCCAACCCAGATTATTGCAGCCGCCTCTAAATCATCTTTGCAGCTTCAGCTCTGGTCCCTGTGTTCTTTTCTTAACACAGCACCAAAATGATCTTGTTACATCACAAAGCAAATCATATCACTCCCTCTGCTCGCAACTCTCTGATGGTTTCTCATGTCACTGAGATTAAAAACCCAAAGCCTTACAGTGGCTCACATGCTCCAGGTGACCAGAATTCCCACTTTGGTTTGCCTCTCTGTCATCTCTTGATATTTGTGCCTCACTATGCAAATTCAGTCATTGTTCTCTTCAAATATATCAGGGAAATCCCTTCCTCAGGGCCTTTGCACTTGCCATTCTTTTTGGCTACAGTAGTGTTTTGCCAAATAAGCAGGACGGTTCCTTCAGCTTCTTCGAGTCTATTCCAGTGTCACCTCTCAGCGAGCTCTTCTCAGACCATTCTATTAAAAACTGGAAGCCTCCTACAGCACACTCTTTGTCCCCCTTTCCAGCTTTGGGTGTCTCCTTAGCAGTTATCATCTGACATACTGTATATTTCACTGTTAGTTTTATCTGTCTTCTCCCACTAGAATGCATTCCAGAGACAAGAATTTTTCCTTATGTTTTGCTTACTGCTGCTTCCCAAGCACTTAGAAAAACAGTGCCAGGTAGACAAATAAGGACACAATAAATACATTATTGAATGAGTGAATTCTGAGTCCTCAGAGAAAAAATAGATTTTTAGATTATTTACCATAGAAATCAGAAGAATATCGTAGAAAGCTCAGTAAGCTATGAGAAGATATAGCTTCTATGATTAGCAATATAACATCATTCGGATAGAGCAGATTGGGGTAAGGAAATCACAGGAAATAGCAATAATCTTAATTGTCTCTACAAAAAATCAAATTAGTGATCTCCAGGCTGCCCTAGAGCTGTTCTCAGAGAATGCAATGGGGCCAGGGGGAGGATCAGACATATATAGTATTTACTTTGTGCCAGACACCTAGCTAAGCACTTTGTGTATATTAACATATTGAATCCCCAGGACAACCTATGTAGTAGGTAGTATTTTTATCCTCATTTTAAAGTAAGGAAAGTGAGACACAGAGATGTTAAGCAGCTTAGCCAAGGTAATACAGTGGTGGGAACAGGACAAAAACCCAGGTAATGTGGCTCCAACCCGTGATCATTGTTTAATTCCACAATACTGCCTTTTAGGTCTCAGTGATGAAAATAAGAGTTTTGATTAGAAATGCCAATCTGATCACTCTTCTTAAACTACTGTCCTAAAGAAATACAGAGAAAAACACCTTTGCACCTGCCCTGAGAACTGTAAGAGGATGCCCTGACTGCTCCTGAAAGAATTAATGCAAGACATCGTGGGGGAGGGAGTCCTAAATGGGAAAGAGATGACTTTGCAGAGACTGCCTGGAAAGAAAACCCCTTAGGGAACTGGAGGAAATGACTTCCAAGTCTATCTGCATAAGTACCTCCAACTTGGACCAACCAATGCTAAAAACAGGAGTGGGCCTTGGAGCTGGTGGATGGGAGTGGGGAATGGAGAGAGGTCAGTGCCCTGGTCATCTTTATTTATTTGCTAGTCCGTTATGCAGAGAACGAGAGCTCCCCCTCTAAGCCTACATTCAGGGCATATGGCAAATGAGAAAAGAGGGCTTCAATGGAAGGATCTCATTGTAAAGAAACAATTACAGGAAGGAGCAGTGTCTGTGGTAACTAACTTCAGGCTGCCCCTGAAAACACCTAAAAAGCCATCTTGCCATGGAGAATCTTCCTGCTGCCTAGTCTTTCCCTTCCTTACCTGCCCCTCATACCACTGCCCCACACGTCAGACAGACCCCTTATCCAGCCAAGTAATGCATGGATATATCTAAATTCTTTCCTTTCCCTGTGAGTTGGAAATATTTAAAATAAGGACTTACATGGTAAGCAGCAGAATGACCCATTAAACCAGACCATCACACACCACTTCTTAGAAGGCTGCGTGCGGAAAGGTTACTGGACAGATTTTAAAAAATGCTTTCCTTCATATTAAAAATAACAAATCTGATAGAGCAAAGCAAATACCCCTAACAATTGGAGCAAGGAATAAGATTTTAAAACAAAACAAAAGACTACTACACATGCTTAGTAAGAATATCTAAATAAATCCTGGGATAGAACATGTTCATGGAATGGAAGTTAACGTTGTAAAGGTAGTAGTTCTTCCAGACTGGCCTTTGTAAAAGAGTTTAGCACTATTTACTGTTCTTATTTATTTGGTGATAAACTCTATTGTGTTTAGGGATGTGTGCTTAAGGAGTGAAAACTGTAAAGAAAAGCAAGGTCAGGCAGGATATGAAGTTCAGTACTGAAAAATTAATGAGATGTTTGTTTTATGCATTTGTTTTTATTTCGCAGTAACCAAGATAAATGATGATAGTGTATATAATCTTATACCAATAAATGTAAAATTTAGGTGATATGGCAAAATATTAATGAAGAAACTTGACTCAAGGAAAAACAATTCTGTATCGTTTTACAACAAATAAAGAAATAGAATCAGTAATTTAAACGTTTGCAACAAAGTGCACATCAGTCCCGTGTGACTTTACAAGTGCAATCAGTCAAACACTCAAGGAGTTTGTAATCCCAATCTTACACACTTCATGAGAGAGGGAAAAGAAGAAGCACTTCCCCCTTCAATTTATGACAAGACTGTAACCTTGATATTAAAAGCAGAAAAGCTTATGAGAAAAAATATATGCAAATACCTAAACAAAATATTAGCAAACAATCCAAAACTGTGTAAATATGCAAAGAATAGTTTAAGAAATTAGTGTTAGTCTAACTTTAGTAAATCTGTTTGTGTAATTTACTACAGTAACATACTAAGAGACGGGAAACACGTATCATCGTTATAGTAGATACAGAAAAAGCATCAGTTAATTCTCAGCATGATTTAAAAAACAAAATATTCTTGTATGCCTGGAATAAAAATGACCCCCTCAACCTGATAAAGATAATGAAAAAACCTACAAACACCATACTCAAAGATGAAACAATATCATCATTATCTTTGAAATTGGAGATAGACATATCATCATTTCTATTAAAGACTGTATTGGTGGCTATCGTTGAAGATAATAAAATAAAAGATTGGAAAAGAGCAAAACTATTATTAACTACAGATGCTACGATTATCTCTACACAGATAACCCAAAGAAATCTGCAAACAAATTATTAGAATTAATATAAGAATATAACATGTTTGCCATGACATTAACATTAAAAAGTCAATTCCATTTCTATTAACCTAACAAGTGTGTGGTATTTTCTTAAAGACATTATTTATAATTGCAATAAAAATATAAGGTATTTAGTAATACATTTAACATAAGTTTTCAAGATGCACATATAAATGTATAAAGCACTGAAAGACGTTAAGGAAGGCCTAAATAAAAGATACACCATGTTCATGGATCAGAAAACCTATTATTATAAAGACATGATATTATCTCCCAATTGATCTATAATACATACAACTAAAATTCAAAAATCAAACTTTTTTGTTTTTTTTTTTTTGAGACAGAGTCTCGCTCTGTCACCCAGGCTGGAGTGCAGTGGCCGGATCTCAGCTCACTGCAAGCTCCGCCTCCCGAGTTCACGCCATTCTCCTGCCTCAGCCTCCCGAGTAGCTGGGACTACAGGCACCCGCCACCACGCCCGGCTAATTTTTTATTTTTAGTAGAGACGGGGTTTCACCGTGTTAGCCAGGATGGTCTCGATCTCCTGACCTCGTGATCCACCTGCCTCGGCCTCCCAAAATTCTAGAATTACAGGCGTGAGCCACCGCACCCAGCCAAATCAAACATTTTTTGAAAAGGTACAGGGTAGTCCTAAAATGTTTATGTAAGGAGAAAAGGTAAGAGTACCCAACACAGTCCTGAACATGAAGTACAAAGTAGTAGACTTTACCAGATAACAAGACTTACACTTCATTGTTAATTAAGATGTGATATTGACACAGGGAAAGTCTAGTAGAAACAATTGAATATAATAGAACATAGAAGTAGACCCATGCATATGTGGAAATGTGACTGAAGTTAAAGTTATCAGGCAGATCAATTGAGGAATTAAAAATATTTTTTGAATCTCCCTAGGATAAGGAGAAAGAATTAAAATTGGATTCTTACCTCATGTTATACATAGTAACACAATTGTAAATGAGTTGAGGACATTTTATTAAAGGAGTAACTCTTAAATGTCAATGAAAATTTAGAAAAATATTCTTATGACTTCAGGATAGAGAAAGTGTTTCTTAACTAAAACTCTTTTGTATGGGTTTATTCAGAAGCAGACCCTGAGACAAATGGAAGTAGTTTATTTAGGAGATGGTCTCAGAACACACTCATAAGAAAGAGGGAAAGTGAGACAGGAAAGGGAAGAAAGTCAATACAAAATTTATTAACAAAAAAATTACCATGTGAATGACTGAGTTCTAGAACAGTGCTATTCCACGTATGGTCCAATGACCAGCACTGACTCATTGACCCTTTCTAATCCATAACAAGACAAGCACAGAAAGAGAAAGTATTTAAAAAGAAGGAGCTTACTATTTTTCTTTTTTGCTTTTTCTTTTCTCTTCTTTCTTTCTTTTTTTTTTTTTTTTTTTTT
>NW_016806836.1:5543566-5549291 GCF_001698545.2 Rhinopithecus bieti
TTTTGTATTTTTAGTAGAGACGGGGTTTCACTGTGTTAGCCAAGATGGTCTGATCTCCTAACCTCGTGATCCGCCCGCCTTGGCCTCCCAAAGTGTTGGGATTACAGGCGTGAGCAACGGCACCTGGCCTTTTTTTTAACCATTTGTTTGTTTGTTTGTTTGTTTGTTTTTTTGAGACGGAGTCACTCTGTCACCCCAACTGGAGTGCAGTGGTTTTATCTTGGCTTACTGCAATTCACTGTAAGCTCTGCCTCCCAGATTCATGCCATTCTCCTGCCTTGGCCTCCCCGAGTAGTTGGGACCACAGGCGCCTGCCACCACACCCGGCTAATTTTTTGTATTTTTAGTAGAGACGGGGTTTCACTCTGTTAGCCAGGATGGTCTCAATCTCCTGACCTCGTGATCCGCCCACCTTGGGCCTCCCAAAGTGCTGGGATTACAGGCTTTTTTGCTTTTCAATTTCACTTTTACTTTAAAATTTTACTTCCCTAGTAATTTATTTTCATTGTATTTTATGATAGCATGAGTCCACGGTGGATTTGGAATTATCATTGTCCTCATCACAATGGTTTCAGTGTTTGAAATAGTTTAAGAAGTGCTAGTAAAACATGTCTCAGAGTTACCCAACCAAGTAGTAAGGAAACTGGGATGTTCATCGATCACCTTCCTGTCTTTCATTGCTTGAAGGATGTTTTCAGGGCATTAACTCTCTGGCACTTCTTGCTTTCTCTATGTGGAGAACAAGTTGGCTCCCACAGCATTTAGGTAAATTAGTATTTTGCAGTAAGCATTATTCAGTGGGATATAGGCAGGCCATCAACAGTGTCTGCTACTAAATTTGTCTTTCTCTGTCTTTCTCCCATACAAAAACTAAAATCTGATCAATTTGAGTACATTAAAATTAAGAACTGATCTATATTCAAAGGTAACATAAAGAGAAACACAAGACACAAAAGAAGTTTTTCAGTAACACATATAACCAATACAATGATCAGTATCAAACATACACAGTGAATCTTTACAGATCATCAGGAAAAGGACAGTAACGTCCAACAAACATTAAAAGATGCTAGTGAATAGGTAAAAGCATATAAAACCTTAGTGAAGTATCATTTTATACTTACCAGATGGTCTAGAATTTTAAAATCTGATAATACCAAATGTTAATAAAGATGTAGAGAAGTAGTAACTCTCAGAACATTGCTTAGGGCAGTGCTACCAGCACTTTGAAAAACAATTTGGCGTTACCCTGTGAAAACAAAGACTGATATGCCCTTGGGTCGTAGGAATAGACCCTCTATTCCTAAGTGTACCTTAGTAAAATCTTGATATATGTTCAACCAAATATACAAAAATATTCTAATAAATTATATTCTAAGAAAACCCCACGTGGATACAACTCTAAAGTTCATATACTATGGAATGGTAGAATAAATAAGAATATATTCATAAAATAGAGATGAATTAAATACAACTATGTGCATCAAAATAGATGAATCTCAAAATGATGATGAGTGACAAATGCAAATCACATAATAGAAAACACTCAATCCACATAGATTTAAAAGAAACCAAGAAAAACTAAATGATATATTGTCTTGGATATATGTATATATTCAGAACTCCAAATAAAAATAAAGAGAATGATTAAGAGAAAATTCAGGCTGAGTTCAGTGGCTCACACCTGTAATCTCAGCATTGTGGGAGGCCAACACAGGCAGGTTACCTGAGGTCAAGAGTTCAAGACCATCCTAGTTAACATGGTGAAACCCTGTCTGTTCTAAAAATACAAAATTAGCCAGGTGTGGTGGCGGGTGCCTGTAGTCCCAGCTACTTGAGAGGCTGACACAAGAGAATCACCTGAACCCAGGAGGCGGAGGTTGCATTGAGCCGAGATCGCGACATTGCACTCCAGTCTGGGCAACAAGAGTGAAACTCTGTCTGAAAAAAAAGAAAAGAAAAATCAGGATAGTATCTGTAGTACCTGTTTTTATTTATTTATATATTTACTGATGGGGAAGGAAAAAGGAGACAATAGTGATTGGCATAAAAAGTGCTTCGATAGTACAGTAGTATTTTATTTCTTAGAGCAGATAGTGGGCACATGTGTATTTGATAATTATTCTTAAACTATTCATACATTATTATGTATACTTTTCCATATAATACAAAACACTATAAAAGAAACTTTTAAATATAATACAAAAACAATATGAACAATAATAAAGTCCTAGAAATACAATTTGTAAGAAATAAAAGAAAACATTTTAACTGAGGGGCATAAAAGAAGCATTAATACATGAAGATTTATATGGTTTACTGGATAGAAGGACTTATGTTACAAAGTGATACTCTCTGCTTCCCAAAAAAGAGAAAAAAAGTGCAACTGCAGTAAAATTTTTGATGAAATATAATTAAAATTTTATAAAATTATTCCTTAATTCTTCTGGAAGAATACATGGGTAGTGATACCTCAGAAAACTTTGCAAAAGAAGAATAATAAAAAGACTTGTTCTACCAAGTATCAAAACATGTCATCTTAATGCGATAGAGAAATACTGTCACAGTAAAAGCTACAACTCAGTGAAATAGAACAGAAAACCAAACAACATATGCTAGAATATAAAATAATTTAACATGGTGATAAGATGGCATTTTAAATCACCAGGGAAAGTTTTGACTGGTCAATTAATTGTCCTTTACAATTGAGAAAATTGTGAGGAATTATAGTTAGATTTCTGCCATGTATAATATACACAGTAATTTCAGAAATATTAAAGTGTCAGGTGTAAAAAGAAAAAGATGGGAATAAAAAAAAATAAATAAAATATAAAACAACTATTCATCTGTCCTTTCCATTCATCTGATCTGGTGTGAAAAAGAGAATTTTCTCCAGGTTGGAAAGACCAAGATCTATTAGCTTGAGTTTCATGCCCACAGTCTTCATCAGATAGACCCTTCTTATTGTCCATCAAACAGACCCTCCTCAGTTTCCACCAGATAGTCCCTCGGGTGAATGAATAGAATTTTCATCTCTCTATTCTGCTTACTTTCCACTCTCCATGATTAAAGCTTCTCCTCTCTTTCCAAATTCTTGATGCAATTTGTCCCCCACTACACTTTTGGTAGATGGCTTCACCCCACTTCTCAAGAAAACAGAGCCGTTCGGACACTTCAGTTCCTCCCTACAAAGCATTAGCACATTTCCATCCTCTCCTCTTCTCTCACAAAACGAGAGAACCCTCTATAAACGAGACAACCCACCCCTGCTCTTGCTTTCAGGACCCTACCCATTGTCAGTTATCTCCTCTCTCTTTCTCACTCTTCTCCTTCTTTCTTCTATTTTGAATTTTTTTTTTTTTTTTTTTTTTGAGATGGACTCTCACTCTGTCACCAGGCTGGAGTGCAGTGGCATGATCTTGGCTTAGTGCAACCTGTGCCTCCTGGGTTCAAGCAATTCTCCTGCCTCAGCCTCCAGAGTAGCTGGGACTATAGGCACGTGCCACCATACCCAGCTAATTTTTGTTTTTTAGTAGAGACAGAGTTTCACCATGTTGGCCAGGATGGTCTCAATCTCTTGACCTCGTGATCTGCCCACATTGGCCTCTCAAAGTTGTGGGATGACAGGCATGAGCCACTGTGGCTGGGCTCTATTTTGAATTTTTTCTCTTGGTTGCTTTAATCATAACCTCTCTTATCATCAAGAGAGTCATGATTTTGGCTCCATATGTCATTCCTGTTATGTTTTGAATTCCCCTCCTTTTCACAGCCAGTATTGTTTACTTCACCTCACCTTCCCCTCTACTCTCAACCCTCTTCAGGATGACCTGTGATGCCAACATTCTCCCTTAAATTACTCTTGCTTGGCTCACGAGTCACCTTGAGGACAGTAGGTTCAATGGGCAAGTTTGAAACCACATCTCACTTGACTGCTCAGCCGTATTTGTGACCTGCTGACCGATACCTTCTTGAGCATCTTTCCTTCCTGGGATGCTACAATGACAGCTCACTTCCTGGTTTTCTGGTTGCCTCCCTGAACACTGACTCCCAGTTTCTCCATTCGTTTTCCTCCTAATTGTTAATCCTGGAGTTCTTCTTCACTTAGTCTTAGACCTATTTTTTTTTTTCTCTCTGCTCTATACTCTTGCCATCTATTTCCTGCCCACGGTTTCCATTTCCAAACATTGGCCCCAGTCTTCCCATATCCAACTGCTACTCAACATTGCCACTTGGATGTTCTATGTATACCTGAAATAAAGTATGACAAAAACTGAGCTCACCAGCTTCCTCTCCAAAATTGGTCATCCTTTAAGGCTCCCTCTCTATAAACAGCATTCTGATCCCCCAGTTGTATAAAACAAAAGGGTTACAGTTCTCCATGACACATCCCTTCCATCCTTCACCCTTATCTATCACCATCAAGTCATGTTAGTTTAGCATCCCCAGATCTCCTGCACAGTCCGTTGATCTTCCACATTGCCATCCTCTGAGTCCAAATCTCCTATACAATCTATTTCTCTTCTACACTACGGTCATTCCAGTCCAAGTTACAATGCTTTCTCCCCGCCATAACAACGACAGCCTCCTAACTGATTTTTCTCCTTCCACCCTTAACCTCACAAAGCTATTCACCACACTACAGCACCTCCTCCCCATTTTGCCCTAGTGACTCTGTTTATCCAGCAACTCTAACCTGTGTGCCATTTAATATCCTAACTTGCCATTCTAGGTTTTTCCCTGCTTTTAATAATTCTCCTAATACCATATCCCTTTATGTCAGAGTCCTGATTTTAAAAAAATGTAATGAATTAATTTTGAGTATAATCATTTAATGTCTGTCTCTCTTTCCAGAATACAAGCTTTATCATGGATAGAGCTCACCTCTATTTTGTTGTCATTGGTGCATCTCTACTGTCCATCACTGTCCCTTGATCATATTAATTACATAATAAATATTTCTGGAAAGGAAGGGTGGATAAGGGAAAATAATAGGATACCTGACTAATTAAAAGCTTCTGCATACATAAACGATTTTAAAAGCCAACAAAAAACTGGCAAAAATATATTTGCAACCTATGCAAGAAAGCTTATGTCCTTAAAATGAAATTACAATTGCAAGCCCGTAAGACAAAGATGAGCAAAAATGAAGAGCCATACAGGAAAATGAGCACAAGGTATAGATAATTTGTTCATAAAAGAAGCAATGTAAATGGCTCATTAAACTAAAAACAAAATCTGTACTCTCCAGTATTCTAAAAAAGATACACATACACATGCACTTAATTTTTTAAATAGTCAGTGTTGGCAAGAACAGACATAGTCTTCTGCTGGGGAGTCCAGAATGGTACAAACTTTCTGAAAGGCAATCTGGTAATATATGTCAAAAGCCTTAAAAATAAAATAGTTCATTTACTTTGGCCCAGTAAGTTAATTTCCAAAGCATTAATCTTAACGGCTATCTGCAGAGTTGCATACATACTTACCTATAAGCATGCTCATTCCAGCATTGCTCAAAATCATGAAGAATTCAAAGCAACTTTAATGCCCAATAATAAAGGATCAGTGACTATAAAGGGGCAACATCCCCTCTAAGCAGCCATTAAAATGTATGACCCTAGAGAACACCCAAAGATTTTTTTTTAAGTCTGCAGTTTCTTTAGTGATAAAATAAGGTCATGGTGCAATATGCACAGTAGGAGTTAATGTTTTTAAAAAATAATATAGG
>NW_016806836.1:5549566-5562332 GCF_001698545.2 Rhinopithecus bieti
AATAAATAAAACAAAATTTTATATGCATAAAAGATTGGAAAATATCTTTGAACATTTGAATTATGAGTAATTTTGTTTTTTTCTTTTTTTAACCTTTTTATATATTCTTAATATTCAACAAATTCTGTGTATCATGTCCATAATGAGCAAAACTGAACATATTTTAATTTAACAAAGGAGAACTGATTGCAACATATGGCCAAGGCTATATGCAGAGAGGCGTAGTGTGATGATTGAGAGTATATGCTTTAAAACTCACAGACAGGTGTTTAGTTCCCTCTTTACAACTTAAGAGCCATATGACCTTCAGCAAGTTATTCCATTTTCTCTGCCTCAGTTCTCTTATTGACGCAAAGGAGATAATACTTACTGGGCAGAGCTGTTCTGTGGCTTAAGTGAAATAATGTAGGTAAAATTCTAATCCAACTGTAAGTGCTTAGTGAAAGTACCTGCTTTTATAATGCCAAAATATAAATAGATCTGGTAACAATTTACTGAAATTCATTATTTCTAAGGGGTTACGGCAGAAAGTTTGGGGAATAATTTGTTTCCTGGCTCACCGTCTTCCAGACTGTTGTAAGAATAGTGAAATCCAGCAGGAGGATGCTGGCAGGAAGGCTGACCGGCTTACAGAAGGAACCCCAGGAAAGGTTGCACTCATTAGGGCAAAATGCTGGCATAGGTCATTCATTCACCTATTCATTCAACCAGCAAATAGTTATTATGCATCTACTTCATGCCAGGCATTGGGACTCAACAGCAAGTCAAGCTAGCTGCCTTCCTGGAGCAAGGCGTGCTTCTTCTAATTGGATTGGGGTTTCAAGCCACATAGTTCATGTTGGATTCAGGAGTTAGTCAGGAAACTGATGAAGCACTTCCTAAAGTTAGAGAAAACTTGGCAGAGTGAAGAAAATGATACTTGGTAAGATGATGGGAAGCTCACTTTGCATTTCTCAAATACAAATCCTAAAGCAAGCTTGTCCAACTGGCGGCCCCTGGGCTGCGTGCAGCCCAGAATGGCTTTGAATGTGGCCCAATACAAATTCATAAACTTTCTTACAATGTTCTGAGATTTTTTTTTGTAATTGTTGTTGTTGTTTTTTTTTAGCTCATGAGCTGTTGTTAGTGTTAGTGTGTTTTATGTGTGGCCCACAGCAATTCTTCTTCTTCCAGTGTGGCCCAGGGAAGCCAAAAGATTAGACACCCCTGAAGCAAAGACCTCCTTTCAGATTCCCACCTCTGGCAGAACTGGAAACTGCTCATGTCCTTTCTACCCTTATCAGGTTCAGTTCATAAACCGACTTGCTCAATCTGCTGATGAAAAGCCTGATCAGCCTTCTGAAAATGGGTCAGCAAACTATGGCCTATGGGTCAAATCCAGCCCATTGCCTGTTTTCATAAATAAAGTTTTATTGGAACACCACTGTACCCATTCATTTATGGATTATCGATAGCCATTTTTGTGCTAAAATGACAGAGTTGAGTAGTTACAATAGAGAATGTATGGCCCATCAGACCTAAAATATTTACTATCTGGTTCTTTATAGAAACTTTGTCAACCCCTGTTCTAGGTTAGTGGGGTTTGAGAAATGATGTGGAAGGTGACGTCAAGTTCATAATTTTTCCATTCTGTAGTTCCAGGAGCTGTTCCTCTAGAATCCATCCAAGGGGGGCCCTTTGAGGAGAAAATCTACATCCAGTGGAAACCTCCCAATGAGACCAATGGGGTCATCACGCTCTATGAGGTAAGGAGGTCCCTTGTGCTGCATCCATTGGCTTAGCTTTATTCAAGTCACTTCAGCCTGACATTGGTGAATACCCATTCCACTGAAGGTATAAAGGTGAGTAAGATGTGACTTATCAAAAGGTTTCTGACAGTACAGTGGGGGCCGGGCGCGGTGGCTCACTCCTATAATCCCAGCACTTTGGGAAGCCGAGGCGGGTGAATCACCTGAGGTCGGGAGTTCAAGACCAGTCTGACCAACATGGAGAAACCCCATCTCTACTAAAAATACAAAATTAGCCAGGCATGGTGGCACATGCCTGTAATCCCAGCTACTCGGGAGGCTGAGGCAGGAGAATCGCTTGAACCCAGGAGGCAGAGGTTGCAGTGAGCCGAGATTGTGCCATTGCACTCCAGCCTGGGCAAAAAGAGCGAAACTCCATCTCAAAAAAATAAATAAATAAATAAAAGAAGACAATACAATGGGGTGCAAACATAATGGTACACAGTGGAACTGTCTTGGTAGCCCCAAGGACAAAGAAATTTGTACATACCATGCATTGAAATGACAGTGGTGACAACTGACTTCATCCGCAAAGGAGCCAAAACCCAGGGAGTCAGACTGTTCTTATGTAGAAGAGAAGGCCCAGGCCTGGCAAACAGTAGTGAAAGTTCATCTGGGAAACTGCAATACCCACATGATGCTCACTCTACGAATATCGGTCCCTTTGCTTTGAAAAGAATCCCAGAGTTATTCTATGAAACAGGAACACAGGATGCTTGAGATTTAAATTGCTCTGTGTCCAAGGCATATTTTGTCATCCAGGTGATGGCGTCCAAAGCCCCCCTTCCAAGCATTAGCAGGGCCTTACTGTATCAGAGATGAACCAGAACCTACTCAGGCAGGAATGTACCCATCAAGCCAACACAATGTGCCTTCCAGAAAAGTTGCATAAATAAGACAAACTGTATGAATGTTTATTGCAAAACAAAACCAAAAAAAAATCTCCAACAAAGGTGATATAGCTAAGATTCAAGTACTGGGATGTGAGTAAGATTGAGTCTCCTTCCACCCCTTGTGTTCTTACACATCATAAGATTGTGATACTAGATCAAATGGAAACCCATAGCAATGCAGAGGGAAGGGCATGGATACCAAAGCTGGAATGATGTAGCCTAGTGTCCTAGTAGCTCCACCTTCTCCTGAGTTACCTTTGGTAGCTTCCTCCTCTCTTTAAGCCTCATTTTTCTCATTTGTAAAATAAAGGTGGTAATCACTTCTTCAGGGTTTCCCTAGGGAGTCTGATGAGGGGGAAAGACACAAGCATCCCAGTCCAAAATATGTACCACAGGCCCGTGAAGAGACTTAAGCCACTGAGTGCTCATGCAGAAGCATGCATGTATAGGGAGTGGGCTTGGGGGAAGAATATTGCTGCCATAAGGAAAGGTGAGCTCTGGGGAGGAAAGTCAAGGAGTATTTGATGAAGGAAAAGTACTCAAGATTAATCTAACAGACCCACAACTTCTCTAGAGAGTCGTAGATGGTCCTGAGAACTCTGAAGGAGAAGATTATCCAACATGTACAAGGTGCTTAAGAAAACACCTTATCTCACTAAAACTAGCATTCCTCAGGAGAGCTAACATCTTCCTCTTAGAAATTGCAGGGAGCTTGGTGCAGCTCTCAGGATTACCACATGGAAGGCAGAAACAAACATCCATCCCCACCACTTATGAGCTTTCTCAGGCCACACGCTTAGGAGAAGCTTTCTTCCTGGGGAGTACCCTAAGAGGAGGGCAGGTACTCATACCGATACACCTTGCCTAGTACATTTTCAAAACCTCTTTGGGAAAGACAGGGACTGGAAAATTAATTGAAACAAAATCCAATCACTTCAAATCTACATGCTATTCTTTGTAAAGCAGAGACCACAATCACACACACACACATACACAGACACACATATACACACACAACATGTAAATGAAATGAAGATCTGTTGTGCCTGGCAAACTCTTCTTTGTAAAGCAGAAGGAAAGGACCCTTGATTTAGGAAGTTAAATTACTTGGTACTGTTATGTAAAATACGCTCTGTGCCAGATGTTGAAGACTTTTGGAATTCACAGGCCAGTAGCATTTAAAAAGGTTTGGGGGAGTAACCTAGGGTACTTCAACATCTCTTACTTACATCGTTTTATGAAAGACATAATTCCAAAAATATAGAAAGGATATAATTTCAGAATAAAAGTCCATCCTTCAAATTGAATAAATTTATGATGTTTTACTAACTCATGACAGTCACATTAATTTTTCTAATTTTGCATTGGATAGATGGCAGCTTTGTCATGGAAAAGCCCTGGTCCTTGTACATACCTGCATTTGGAATCCACTAGTGTAGGGTGATGCTGCACGTGGAGTTATGTCTCTGCACAGATTATTCCTTGAGAGTAATATGCTTTTTCCTCTAGTAGGGTGATGCATTAGACTGGATCCTTGAGAGCAATGTACACTTTCCTCTAGTAGGATGATGCAGTAGACTGGATTAGAAATATCATGATTAAAATTCCATGATAAGAAGAAAGAAACAGAGGGAGACCAAGGGTTCAAACACAACTGTGAGTTAGACTCTTTGAGTAGAACCTCCTGTAATTGAGGCATTATTATATAGTGCACTCTCTGAAGCCCCACGCACAAAGGTGGGTACAGATTAGAGCAGCATGTCCTTCTCACTTCGTGTGAATCCGGTGCCTTGTGGATTTTCAGAGACCAGATGCCAGGGATGTTGGCATTCCCATGGATTCTATGGGAGACAACTATGATGAAAGATACCTTCAAGTAGCTTCTTGGCTGTGACTTGGGCTATAATTGCAGAGAACCACAACCAGAGTATTGTAACTGATTGACTTGTTTGTAAGCATTTGAGGCTACTTTTGGGGAATATGCCAAAATTATTGAGGGATGCTGTAAAGACAGCTAAGGAGGTTATAGATTTAGGCCATTGTATTGTGAGCATAAACATGAGTGTGGTCATGTGTATCAAAAGCTAGTGAGGCCTAAGGAAAGAAAGATGGTGACATTTGAGCCCATATAGCCTGGATCTGAATCCCTGCTCTGACATTTACTTGCTCTGTGACCTTGAGTACATCAAGTGGCCTCTCAGAACCTTAAGTCTTTTATCAGAAAAATCAAGGTAATAATAAAATGGCCTTATAGGATTACTCTGAAGATCCAATTAAATATAGGTTTTGCACAGTGTTTGGCATTTAGAAATAACATTATAAATGTTAGCTGTTATCATTACATAAAAATGAGGAAATTGAGTGCAGAGGGTTAAAATGAAAAGACCAAGGTCATATTATCCAGATGCCAAACCCAGGACTCCTAAATGCAGGTACAGATGTCTTGCCCCTTGCTGCAACTTAGCGTGGTCCATAGACCAGAGGCATTAGCATTACCTGGGAGCTAGTTAGAAATGTAGCAGCTCAGGCCTCTCCAGTTTAACAAGATCCTTGGGTGATTCCTATGGGCATTACGGTTTCAGAAGCACTGTTCTGGAAAATACTACTCTTGAGAAACTTTTGGCAATTGATAGAAGAGTATGTTCTCTTGAGTAGAGAGATGAGAAGTACCTGTTACTCTGCACTCAACCCAATCCAACCCCAGACAGTAAGTAAGAGACCTTGCTTTTAAAAACATTTATAACAAAGCATGTGTTTATGAGGCAATTTACAAATTTAATTAGATGAAACCAATTTGATTTTTTAAATTAGGTTCTAGTTGTAATTTCAAGAGAGAAATTCATAAATTATAAATTACCCTCTTCTGGCCTCAAAAAAGAATATTTTATTACAAAGAAAAATAGGATAATGCAAATGGAAGAGAAATTCAGAATTGTCTGTGGCCTCTTATATACAACCTTAGACTCAGCGAAGTTAAAAGCAGAGAAAAAGAAAGGGAGGGGAAGGAGGGAAGTTTCATTATTATAACTATGTCATTGTTAAATACAGCAGGTCCAAGTAGTTAAGATTAAATTTCCTTCTGCACAAGTCCAAGTCACAACCTCTGGGTGCATCCTTGGACAATTCTGTTCCCCAAAATGTGAGTGGCTTTAAGTTCCATTCTGTCTCCAGTCTTCAGTCCTCTCTTTCTAGTATGAAGGTGTCAGACTATTCTAGACTTCAACTGGGTAAGAATGAAGGGGAAAATAAATCTGTGTCAAAGCCACAAAATCAAAGATTCTACATCATTTTTGAGTTTCTTTGCTGTTTAATTCTTGCCTATAAGCCAGCCAAAGTCTCTGAAGGTAAAGTAGTGATGACATATGAATAAAAACAGCAAGTGCAAAGGCCCTGAGGTGGAAATCACTTAGGCATGTCTTTAAAATACAGTAAAAAGGAGACCAGAGTGACTGGGGCTTCCTGAGCACAGAGGACAGTGATGAGACTGTGTGGGGGAATGGGTGGTTAGGGCCAGGGATGCCAGGACTCCTAGAACTTGCATTTTATCCTGAAAGGAATGGAAAGCCCTAGGAGAGTTCTACACAGAGGAATGAAGGGATCCAATTTATATTCTTAAAAGATCATCCAGCTGTTGTGTGGATAAGAGATGGTGGGCACACAAGCATCTTGGAAACATCTGGAAAATGCACCAGGAGGCAAGGACATTTCCATCATCTATGATATTAAGATGAACTATTTATTAGAAGACCTTGTACCTGGGCAGAAGATGTGAAATCTTTGTTACAGCTGCCTTTTTACTGCTGCTAACCCAGCTTTGACACCCTCTTTTCAGTAATGAGTTCTTATCTTGATAAGCACCCTGGAGCCATGGACCCTTAGATCCTGGGCCCACCTTCCCTGAAAGATGGGTGTCTCACCCTGATCCTATTACTACTCCAGGGCTGTGAAACAGTCTCATTCTGCAGCAGCCTCAGACTCTCTCTCTGCCCACTGAAAGGGGAGCTCAGAATCCTCGTCAGAGCCCTCTGGTTCCGGTGTCATCTGAGCTGCAGCCGGAAATATTAAGATGAATTAGACCATGGCCTCAGATTTTTGGGAATTTGCACTTTAGTGGGAGATGCAGAATGCACTTCTATGATCATTCCCGTAACAGAGTGACAGATCATGCACAGATAGAGGCAGCACCAATGGCCTTGTGTCCAGAAACTAGCAGCATTAACATCACTTGCAGGCATGTTAGAGATGCAGAATCTCCGGCCCCAGCCTGGACCCACTGAATCAGAGTCTTCTTAACAAGATCCCCAGGTGATTCGTGTGTACGTTAAAGCATAAAAAGCACTGGTTTAAGAGACATTCTCAAATCTCACAATCTTGCTCTGTACAAGAGGGTGGTAGAAGTGGTAAGGGAATATCAACTGGTCTGGAAAGCTCTGCCTGGTGAATGCATTGTAGTCATTGCATGAATAATGTGATCATTTAATGCACTAAGGAATATTCCTGCTCACCGGAGGCCCAAACAGCTGAGTATTTTCATCAGGAATATGGAAATCTTGACATCTGCATAGACTCTTCCAGAACCCTCTTTTGTGTTTGATTAAGGCATCAGGGTTCCCTAATCAGGGTGTGGATGTGCAGAAGGGTGGTGTGGCCTCTCTCATTCTGACTCAGCTCTTGGGAACAACCACAACTCACCAAGAACACAGACCGTCGCAATTGCAGACAGGCACTTATAGCCAGAATGAGGTCACCAAGGGAAGCAATCCAACCAAACAGTTGTCTGAAAACCCTTCAATAAAATCATTCAGAGACAAGCTGTTCAGAGTTCATGGAAAACAGTAATCAATATGTGTTTCAATTCAATTAATTATACTCGTCTTTGTCCAAAAATAAAAATCACACAGTGTGAGGGAATTGGGCCAGAAGATGTTACACTTGCAACTGGGTTAACGAAGTGTGAAAATATTTAAAATTCAGACATACGAAGCCTCCCAGTAAGCCTTTCTGTTTAGCAGTCAAAATCACCAAGTTTCTAATTACAGTGTATAAATCTGAGAAGCTTAAAGGGAAGGAGAAGACCCTAATGAGGCAGGAATGGGTGTCTTGATTATGCTAGAGTTGATTGGCATTTATCTTACAAGCTATTCTAGGTGCCTGGCATTCAGAGTTAAATAAAACAGACTTCGCTTCAATAAAACAAGGCGACATTCCTGTATGGGAGCGCCTTTAAAAGATACAATAGGTCGGAGGGTTTGTCAATATTTTTTCAGCACACAGATGGTTGGATTCAATCTGAACAAAAAGCACGGGCCCCAGGAATCAACCAGCCATCAGAATGCATTACAAGGAGGTTGGAGCGTCTTCTGAGACAGTTCTGAACAGAACGAAAGCCAACACAGACATGGATGGAGAGAGGGACCAGCTGGGTGGATAGGCTCACAAGGAAGCTCTTAAAGACCAAAGCCCAGAGAAGGTTCGTGGCTCTGTCTGGATGGATGAGTACACTTCCTCCCATCCTTCCACTTTGCTGCACTGACCACTCAGGGCTCACTGACCCCAGACTGGCTCATGACTCTGGTCCACAGAGGAGCAGTGTGGAGAACGGGATGTGGTCCAGATGGGCAGGAGGTAGTCTAGGCAGGAGGAAATCAGCTGGATTGTGACTAATACAGCCTGCAGCAAGAATTTGCATAATTCAAACTGGATCTACGTTAATTAGGACACATGATTTGCATAATGCAGGCCGCTATTGAGTATAACTCGAGCCAGACTGGTAACAAGGAAAAAAGCTCTTGTTTCCTCTAAATTGTTCAAGCCAGAAATGTGAGCGTCATCCATTGCCCACAGCAGCCACACAGCTAATCCACCAGAAAGTTTGATTATTTCTCTTGGCAAAATAGACACAGGTCAGGCTGCATGGCACCATCTCCGCTGCCACATCCAGTTCTGAGCTCCCCCTCAGATGCCTGGAGCATTTCAGTTCCTCCCTGCCCACCCCCCTCCACACTTCACCTGTTCCACATGTCCACACTGCAGCCAGACAGAACATCTTAAGAGGTGAGTCTGATCCTATTCCTCATCTGCTTTGGCTTCATCTTAACTTCAAGGTACTGAATGATCTGACCCCGGCTGCCTCTCTAACTTCACCTGCCACTCCTCTTCCCACCGGTGACTGCAGTCTGGCTCCTTCAGCCTCCTGGCATTTCCCAAGCTCACCCAGTCCCTGGCAGCCCTCACCACTCTGTGTCATTCCTTCTGCCTTTAATACTCTTTACTCTACGTTCCTCGGGACTGGTTCCTTCCTTTTCTTCACCTCCAAGAGGCTTTTTCCCTCCCCTGTCCACTTGATCCAAAACAGGTTCCCCTCTGTTTCCTGTCTTAACAACTTGCTTTCCTTCGTACCATTTCCACAATCTGCACTTGTTTTGTTTGTGTACTTCAGTATCATCCAGCCCCGCAACAGACTTGAACCCTGGTGAAGGCATGGGTCCTGTGTTGGGGAATTTTATGTGTCAAATTGGCTGGACCACGGTTTGACAGACTGGTAGTCAAACCATACTTTGGATGGTTTTGTGAAGGTGTTTTTGGATGAGACTGACATTTGCATGGGTGGAGTTTGAGTAAAGCAGATTGCTCCCCATAACATGGATGAGACTTCATCCCATCAGCTGAAGGTCTGAATAGATGAGAAGACTGAGCTCTCCTGCATAAGAGGGAATTCCCCAGCCGATCACTTTCAGACTGGAACTGCAACATCAGTTTTACCCTGGTCTCCAGCCTGACAGCATTTGGTCTTAACTAACACACACTGGGCGCGGTGGCTCCCGCCTGTAATCCCAGCACTTTGAGAGGCCGAGGCGGGCGGATCACGAGGTCAGGAGATCGAGACCATCCTGGCTAACACTGTGAAACCCTGTCTCTCCTAAGAATACAAAAAATTAGCCGGGCGTGGTGGCAGACACCTGTAGTCCCAGCTACTCAGGAGGCTGAGGCAGGAGAATGGCGTGAACCCAGGAGGCAGAGCCTACAGTGAGCTGAGATCGCACCACTGCACTCCAACCTGGGAAACAGAGTGAGACTGTGTCTAAAAAAAAGAAAGAAATAACTAATACAGGCTATATTTATTTTTGCCTTTTAGTGTGTCCCGAGGACCTAAAATAGTAGCTTTCACATAGTATATACTCAATAAATATTCTTTGGATAAATGTATGGATTTATACTTTATCTTAGCAAGGGGTAATGATGATTATTTTAGTCTAACTAATTTAGTTGTTCTCAAGCCTGGCTGAAGATTAGAATCACACCTTGAGATACCTTCTGCTCAATTTTGCTGTGAAGCTAAAACTGCTCTAAAAAATAAAGTCTATTTTGGCCCGTGTGGTGGCTCACATCTGTAATCCCAGCACTGTGGGAGGCTGAGGCGGCTGAATCACGAGGTCAAGAAATTGAGACCGTCCTGACCAACATGGTGAAACCCCGTCTTTACCAAAAATACAAAAATTAGCCAGGTGTGGTGGCGCGTGCCTGTAATCCCAGCTACTCGGGAGGCTGAGGCAGGAGAATCGCTTAAACTCAGGAGCCAGAGGTTGCAGTGAGCCAAGATCGCGCCACTGCACTCCAGCCTGGCAATAGAGCGAGACTCTGTCTCAGAAACAAAACAAAAACAAATGAAAAAAAAATCATACCTTGAGAGCTTGAAACAATGTATAGATAAATAAATAGGCAGCTAGGTACCTGAATGAATGAAGGGGTGGATGGATGGGCCTTATTGCCGTCCAAATAAATCAGAATCTCTAGGGGAGGAGGCTCTATCCATGTGCTGTATTTGTTTGTTGTTTTTAAGTTCCTTGAGAATTTCTCAAAAACATCCAAGGTTGGGAAGAAGCATTGCATGAAATGAATCCAATCGGTCTCTGATATGTAATCCTAGCTAAATACCTGCTAAATAAACACGGTCTTGATCCTGGCTTAACCTATCTTCACTCTCACTCTGCCAGACTCCACCTCTATCTGATGTTACGTTACAGCCAACTCACTCATGCACAGGCAGATGCTAAGTGCTAATTATTTTAAGGATTGAATTTAAGAAACATTGGTCTTTTTTCCCTCAAGGTTGCTAAACAGTGTGTGGAGTAACTGAAGACACATAGGGAGGTATCATTATGTCAATATCCCTTTGCGTGTTACTAATGGCATCTTGCAACTCTGATGCCAGAGCCCACGACAGACCTTCCCTTGCAAATCTTTTTCCGTCTGCTGAATAGTAGAAGTCAGTCCTGTTGTGGTTTTCCTTTTTTTTTTTTTTTTTTTTGTGAGATTAAAAAAGACATGCACGCACACAAAACTTAATAGATTTGCCCAGAGGCCTTCCCTAAATCTTAAAAGTCAGGGCCCTGGGATGTCTAGGAGCCATTTTTTCTAGCCCATGGCTCATCATTCAACCTCAATAAGATGTTTCCCCTCCAGAAACTTGAAAAATGCAGCTATCCCTGGTTAGATGCCATATACAGATCATTTGGGCTGACAGGGAAGCTGACAGGTGTTTCAGTAGAAACAGCTCTGGTTGAAAAGAATGATTTCTGGCACTCAGAGTCTGGAAGGAAAAGAAGTTGTGTTCTGATGTGAGTGACTTGCATTTATGGACGTGGGCCCATTAGAGCTGTTGGTCATCCACTTGTGGTATGTTAGGATTGCCTCTATATTTGCCTTGGGGTGTTTCTTCTTTCCGATTATGACACAGGTACTTGTGATGGAGCCAGGTAACTTGACAGTGGAAATCAACAGATGCGTAGCATGTGTTACCTAAGGACAGCAAACCATGTTCTCCTGCCAGTGAGGTTTTCACAGTAAACATTAATCATTCAGTTCAGCTGTAGAAAACAATAAAGGTTGCTGCATGAAAAATATTCCTGCAGTATGCACATGTGAATACGTATGCCTGTGTTGGTGTGTGTGTATGAGCATATGTTTTCATGAGTTTATGTAGTTGTACACTATCACATGTATACACACATATAATTGTATGTTTGGTGGCATGTCTGTGTGAAGCTTTCATCCTTTGACGTATCCATTTTTCCAATTTCATCCTTAGGATCGTTCTATTTCACTGGAGAGTTAACTGACAGAGATATCAGAGACACAGGGCTATGTCTGTTTTCTCCTGGACTAGAGAGGCCCCTGGTCACCTCATATGCGTGCCATAGTAACATCAGGGGAGAAACTTTATTTCATTTCAGTGGGCTCCCAGCTATTTAACACGAACGTCTGCCATAATTTGTCTCCAGAGTTTTGCTAAAGAACAATGTTGGATTAAAAAAAAATCTCCAGGTTAAGTTTAATCCTATGTATCTACAGGTGTCCTAGGAGAGAGAAGGGAAGGAAATGAAGAGTGAGTTCCGCATTTGTCAGGGCGTGGGCTCTCTTCATGTTTCTTCTCTGGGAGGGAAACTGCATTTTGAGGCACTGCATGTGCGCCCAGAGGCCTTTGTAGGGTGTCCTCCTGTGCACATGGCCACATGGCTAGAGATGGAACTGTCTCTCTGGCTGCTGTGGTCCTCTCCATAAACTGTGCCCAGAGGCAGCGTTTAAGTTGCGAAGTGTCTCTTTAAATGTCAGAAGTTGTTCTCTTTTCATCTCAGATGCTTTACCATGTTACCCTGTTGGAATTCCGCCTAGGCTGGGCAATGCAACATGAATTTGCTGCTTTTAACTGGCTCTTTTGCTTCTGTTTTGGTCAGAACGAAATGAAGAGTGTTTGCATATTTTCATCTGTCATCAGGACATTTGGAGCCTCTGTTCTGAAGTCTCTGGAGGCTGGAATTCAAATTTGTGATTCGTTGCTTACCTTTTCACTAGCTCAGGAGCTAGCAGGTGGCTTTTCTCCCCTCACCTTAAGTCAATGGGCATTTTTTTTTTTTTTTTTGACTGCTTTTCCTTACTCTTTACCAAGAGAAAAGTAATTCCTTAAAACTGACACCCAAGTATGAGATCTTGGTCTACCTCATTATGGTTTCAATATGTACGTACGTACATACATACATACCAGGTCTCCAGGGTCCTTCAAAATGGCATAAAGAAAGATCCTGCTTT
>NW_016806836.1:5562613-5609592 GCF_001698545.2 Rhinopithecus bieti
GTTTTTTGTATTTTTTTTAGTAGAGACGGGGTTTCACCGTGTTAGCCAGGATGGTCTCGATCTCCTGACCTCGTGATCCGCCCGCCTCGGCCTCCCAAAGTGCTGGGATTACAGGCTTGAGCCACCGCGCCGGCCCACTGCTTTCTTATTCTGTTTTATTTTATGCATGTTTTTAACATGTGTGTATTGCTGCACATCAAATAGTGGGTTGTGCAAACAGTAAATTGAAGGTTGACGTTTGGTTAGACATTGCAGAGTGTACTTGAACTAGTGAGTTTCTTTCCCAACCTGGGCCTCAGTTTCCACATTTGTGGCTTAGGAGGCTTGGACCAGGGAGATTCAAGAACTACTTTCTGCTATGAACTATCACTTAGATGCCCAAAATGAGGTTCATCTCACTCCTAGTTTCATGAAACTCTTTCCGTATTGGTTTGTGCATGAATCTCTTTTCTTTTTTTTTATTCATTCATTTTTCAATAACACACCAACTAAAAGACAACCAGAATGTTGACAGCATCTAACATTTACTTATGATATACATAAGCACATTTGTATCTGCTCATTCACATCTCCCCATCCTGTCTTCCTGACTCCTCCACTCTTCTGAATCTTGAATAGAATTCCTGTATATTTTATATAGTTTTGCTACTTGTATGAATTTCTTACAAACATATTGTTTTATTAGTGTTTTAATTTGAACAAAGGATTTTAAGTTGTGTATAAACTTTTGGGACATTTTTATTCCATATTGTTTTGCAAATGTTCATCCCCATGGATGAGTACAGCTGTAGTCCATTCATCTTGACTGCTGTCTAATACTCCATTGCATCAAGATACTACAAAACTTTCACCCATGATCCTTTCTTAGATATTGGGGTTGCTTCCAGAATGTTGCCTTTATCAACAGTGATGAAATGAGCATCCTTGTACATACCTTCTCCTGTATATGTGCAAGGTTTTGTCTTGAATTTCTATCTAGAAACTAGGTCATATGGTAAATGAATGTTAAGTTTTACAAAAATATTCCAAACTCTCCCAAACTGGTTGCACTAATTTACACTCATGCCAACAAATTATGAATGCCTATGATTTCAAACCCTCTCCAACACTGGTGGTGTCAAGATTCTTCATTTTGACTAAATAAATATAAAATGGCATCTTGTTGTTGTCTTGCTTTGTATTCCCTCAATTATTAATAAGTTGAATATTGTGTTTCATTTTCTGTGGGATACCTGTTCATGTCTTTTGGCTACTTTTCTACTGGGTTATATGCTCTTTTCTTTATTGATATGTAATAGTTTTAAAATATACTTTCGATAATGTTTTCCCAGTTTCAAATGTAATTTGCTGTTTTTACTTCTTCTAATGTATCTTTGAAAAACAAAAGTCCTTAATTATAGCCAATTGTTTCAGTCTTTGTTTATATAGTTAACACATTTTGTGTCCTTAAGAAATTCTTCCCTAAACCAAGGTGAGAAAGATGTTTGCCTGTATTTCTGCTAAAAGTTGTATAGTTTTGCTCCTGAAATTTAAGTTTTGATCTATCTACAATTAATTTTGCATAGGATGAGAGATGGAGTGAAAAAATTATTTTTTTCTGACATTGGTAAACACTTGATCCAAGTCCTTTTAATAGTCTCTTCTTCCCTGCTCTACCAGGCCATATCTGACTTATGCCAAAATGTCTTATATGCATGAGTTTTTTTCTGAGCTCTCTATTCTACTGGCCTCCATGCACCATAACCATGCATAGTCATATTTATTACAGCTTCACGGTGTCCTAATCTCTGGTAGAGAAGATTCCTCCTCCTCATACTTGTTCAGCAATATCTTGGTTATTCTTGCCCTTGGCTCTTTCATTTTAGTATCTACTTATCAAGTTTAATGAAAACATCTGTTGTTGTTTTTTTTATTAGAATTGCCTTGAATATATAGAACAATATGTGGGTAATTGACATCTTTATGGTATTCAATTTCTGTGTATTTATTTAGGTTTTCTTTAATGTCTCTCATAGTTTTATTACCTTACTTTTAGAGCTATTGCATTTCACATAAAATCCAAACTGCTACCTTAGGTCTGAAAGACTTTCACCTCCCATTCTCTTTTTTCCTCTGGTCTCACTGGCCTTGTTTTACGGTCCTCCGGCATGCCAGGGTCCCCTGGCTCAGGCTTATTGCACGCAGAGTTCCTAACTGCCAGAAAGCTCTTTCACTTCCTCTTCCGTGGCCAACCCATTCTCCTACTACAGGTATCGATGTCAATGCTACCACCTCAGAAGGGCCCTGCCTAATAGCCTTCAGGTAGGACTTTGCCCACTCACCACTGTCTCTACCATCGCTTCCCATTTTTGAATAACATGGACCACAGTTCACAATTATTACTTATTTCTTTATGAACATGTATCCTTATATTGTAAGTGCCAAGGGATACACATTTATAAACAAAGGGACTCACAATGTAGGGATACACATTTACCAGCAAGTATGTGTGTATAAATACACACACACACTCCTAGATATACACATAGCTCATCTCTGGAAAGAATTCAGTACCCTGCATAGTACCTGGATCACAATAGGGTCTCAAATTTGGCGGTGCTTTTTTTCTTTTTTCTTTTTTTTTTCTTTTTTTTTCTTTGAGATGCATTCTTACTCTGTCACCCAGGCTGGAGTGCAGTGATGCAATCTCAGCTTACTGCAGCCTCCACGTCCTGGGTTCAAGCGATTCTTATGCCTCAGCCTCCTGAGTAGCTAGAATTACAGTCACATCCCACCACGCTTGGCTATTTTTTTATTCTTATTTTTAATAGAAATGGGGTTTCGCCTTGTTGGCCAGGCTGATCTCGGACTCCTGACCTCAAGTGATCCACATGCCTTGGCCTCCCAAAGTGCTGGGATTACAGGCATGAGCCACTGTGCCTGGCCTCTTTCTTTTTTTCTTATGAAGATGGGAGAGGTTCCCTTTGATGGCTTGGGTAGAGTAACAGTTAGAAGTAACTCTTAGCATCCATTATTCCATATATATGACCTTATAGAACCATCCAAAATCATAAAATTATGTCCCAAGTCTTATAATAATCTCTAATAGACTATATGAGGTTCCATTGACCAATGAGTTTATACTTAACTCATAGAATTAATTTGCTAAAGTATAAACTTGTCAAGGTTAAAGATCTGTATTCACAGGTATATCCCCGGTGCCTAGAATAGATCCTGGCACGAAGTAGGGTTCGATAAATATTTGTTTAATAAATAAAAATGCATTCCAAACTTGAGTCAAGGTTAAGGCAACAGCTGTAAGAGATATTCAAATATTGATATCCCTGTGACTGCTTGATTTTTAAAAAGAATTTAGTCTTCATTAAGTGTTAGTGACAATATAACAATATTATATAATGTTCGTAAAATAGGGAGTGGAAATAACACACTAGCCATCTTCATGTGGGTTTATTTTCTTTCTAGTTCTTGTGCATTTGCAACAGCTTTGACGTGGTTATGGTGACTTTTTTTTTTAATTTTCACTATGCCCAACATATTCTCGTTTCTATGTAATCTATTTAGCTATTCCATTTAATGGCTCTCCATTCCCCTGAACATATGGACCATACTTTACTTTCAAATCAGTTTATTCAGGATGTGTTGATTGATCTTACTAGAATGTTAGATATAATTTTGCGGGTATGATAAGAGTGAACTGGATCTCTTTAAGCAGCTGGTTAGGAGAGTTTGAATTTCTGCTTTCCTTTTCCCTCTCAATAGATTTTTTCAGTAGCAGGCAGTGGCATTCACATGCGTTCCATTGATTGTAGAACTGTGGTCTAAATAATAGCTCACTCTGTTCAATAGACATGGATCTAATGGAGGAGAGTCAAATGGTACATACACATTTGGATGGGATCCATAAACTCGAGGTTAGAAATGGTGGTCCTGTTTTCCTCCTTGTTTTAAAACTTGAATTTCAGTTTGCTTATTTCCTAGCAGAGGGAGATGAATGTAGGGCAAGTGTGTGCCCCCACTTCTCCCTTATACCATGATGGACATCAGTAACCAATCAGGGGATGCTCTTCCACTGTACTCCAGCATGGCCTCAGAATCCCTCTCATCATGGCACAGCACTGCAGCTGGACAGAATGGGGTTAGCCGGTAAGGTGTATCCTGCCTGCTGTCTCTGGCCTCTTCTCAGAAGGTTGATAGGGGGATAGGCGAAGCTCTGCCCTCACTTATCGGTTTGTCCTACAGAGTCTGTATTTATGGTAATTTGGTAATTTCTGGATTATTTTCTCTACAGTATAAGCATGTTGCAGTTTCCAGTCCTTTTCACAACAGTTGTAATCCTAGTGGACTCTGTTGCAGTATCTGCAGGGACGTCAGTATTATGGGCCAACAAGAAGATAAAGCAGATGGTGTGAGGTTCTGGGGAAACTTTTCACACACTGTATCCCCCATCGGCAGCTGGGTTTCCATTTGCCAGTAGATTAAAGCAAAGTCCAGACATGTCAGTGTCAGAGTTCCACCCATCTCATGACTGGACTCAACATGGTGAGTCAAGAGTGTTAATAGAAAAGCCAAACTTTGCAAAATATTTTAAATAGGTTTATTCTGAGCCAATATGAGTGATCATGGCCTGGGAAAACAGTCTCAGGAGATCCTGAGAAAGCGTGCCCAAGACAGTCGGATTACAGTTTGGTTTTATACATTTTAGCATGGCAAGATTTACAGGCAAAGACAAAAATCAGTACATGGAAGGTATATATTAGTTTGGCCCCAAATGGCAAGACATCCTGAAGTGAGGGTTTATATGTTGTAGGTGGATTCAGATATTTTTTAATTTGTAATTGGTTGAAGGAGTAAGTCTCTGTCTAAAACTTGGAATCAGCAGAAAGGAATGTTTTCAGTTAAGATAAAGATGCTATGTAGCAGGATTGATGGCCTGCAGGTGTGACTTAACCCTTGCTTTACATGGCTTTAGGCCTCGTTCATAATTTGGTGTTGATTGCCACAAAGAGTCTGTTTTAACATTAATGCCAGTCTACTGTGCCTAAAATCCAAAAGGAGGGGATGTAATAAGGTGTGACTTCCTTTCCCCCATGCCCATAATTCTGGTTTTCAGGTTTCTCTGGGGTCCCCTTGGCCAAGAAGGCATCTGTTCAGTTGGTTGGGAGCTCAGGATTTTACTTTTAGTTTACAAAAGTACCAAAGGTACTGGAAGTGAAAACAAGCAGCGGGCTCAGGTTTCTGAGGATCAGCCTAGTTACAGCAAGACCCTGGCCTATGTGTGGAGGTGCAGAGAATGTGTCAAGATTCTTGCAAGCAGGTTTGTTTCAGCAGCCTCCCAGGAAGGGCTGTGTTAGGCACACTGGTGCCATGATGTTCTCCAGGCTCCTGGGTATCAAGCCCTAAGTGAGGCTTAAACTGAGATTATCTAGGAAGACATGGGGAAGGTGGGAACTGAGAATGGCTTGGGCATCTCCCTTCTCTCATAGCTGTTTTGTCTCTTAACAAGATAGAGTTAGTTCTACTCTCTCCTGGTCCTATGAGCCATGCGCCTGAAGACTAGCCCTTCACTCCCAGCAGCAGCCATGCTGTCAGCTGCAATGCCTAAAGGGCCTGTGTGTCCTTTCCCACCTACTGTATAAATGTTCTATCTGCTATTGTGAGAGGCAGTTCTTTTTGATGATGCTTACCTGTGTTACCACTTGGATAAAGAGACCAGGGCTATAGAAGCCTTCCTGAAAAAGATGCCAGAGGTGAGAGAGTCTATATTAGAGCAAGTCCTCTAGAGAGTCTTCATGACCGAAGGGCAGAACCGCAGGAAGACAAGGCCATGTGCAGAGGTCTCAAGATTGCGTAGGAACTCTCGTTAAAGGATCTTGTATGTACAGTAGGCTCTGTGCTCTCCCCACCAACAAATGCATTCTGTTATCTTAGTCTTCCTTGGCCAATTTTTATAACAATATTACAGAATGTTTGGATATCAGAGAAAAAGATCACCTATAATCTGCTCTTCTACCACAGTGCTTATTTTGCCTTGTATTTTTATCTTTGTTAATATGCACACATCTTTTACCTAACTATAATTACAAAAAATTTGCTATTGTAATTTTTCATTAAGTGTTTAATCGCAATCATGATGCCTTTATAGAACCATGGAAATAGCTCATCTTTTTTAATGACTGCGTAATTGTCCATTGAGTGTATATACTGTAGTTTTCTTATCCATTCCTCTATTTTTTATATATTTGATAACACTGTGATAAACTTCATGTTTATGGTGGCATTGCATCATGGTGGAAAGAACATGACCTTCAGATCTGATTCACCTGGATTCAAATCCTGGAACTGACATTGCGTGGGTGGCTGACTTTTGGGCAAATTAACCCCTGAAATTGAATGATCTTAGTGGCTTAATTTAATAAAATTGTGTGTGGGTGAAGCAATATTAAGCCTGCAATTCAGGAATATTATACGAAATCAAAATATATTATAGTCCTAGCTGTCCAGTATCCATTCAATGTCAAAGCTCATTTTCTTCCTTCTCTGTTTAGAGTATTTGTATATTAGTCACTCCCACCCCCACCACACACACAAACATGAAATTACTGGGTTGAATGAATACTTTTGTAACTCTTGCCACATGTTGCCAAATTGCACTGCAAATAGATCTCACCTGTGTGAGTGTGTGTTTTGAGTATTATTTTGAGTTTTTATGCCAGTCACCATGTCTGGGAAGAAGGCCTTTGGCAGCCCACCAGAGATTTATGTCAGCTTTCATGATACTCTCAGAGCAGGCTGATATGTGAAAAGTTTATCGTGCATGTTGGCAGATCCATTTGCACTGTCTAAGGACATGCTGGAGACACTCTTGCCTCATCAGTTCCTGTTCACTCCCTTTCGCCTTTGCCCTTCAATAGCAAGTAGAGTGCCTGGTCCCCAGTCATCTCCCAGAGGGTCCTGGAAGCCCCATGAGAACTCTGAATTGAAGGACTCACCAGTCAGGTTTCTACAGGTCCTGCCACCAACTTTATGATACATCACCAAGGGGAAAGCCCTTCCATGGCCTCTGTTAGCCTACCTGCAAAAGAGGAGGTTGAGGCAGCTGGCCTTTCAAACTGAACCTTTCTGTGTTCTTCTGTTATCAGCATCCCCTGGTAGCTTGTTAGAAATGTGCTATCTCTGTCCCCACCCCAGGTCTACTGAGTCAGGGTCTGCATGTTACAGAATCCCCAGGTTGTCTCTGTGCATGTTAAAATTCAGCAAGTACAGTACTGAGTTGTCTGCAGGCCAGGCTTTCCCATCATTCCAGGAACATTTACTGGAGCCTCAGTTTTGGAACCAGTCTCTCCCTAAACCGTGCTCTTACTACGTTAGGATTTCCTTACCCTGCAGTGAAATTCCCCTTGCCCAGTTATGTCTATGGACCATGAACCGTGGACCATGGACCGTGTACCGTGGTGACATTTCTCGTGGGTCAGTGTCAGAGAAATCAACATTTCTCTCCCTAAAGAGACCAAAATTGTTTTGCTAAAATACAGATTATACCAGACACTGTGCCATTTAAAATCCTTATAAATCCCAACAGCTCTGAGGATAAAAGCTAACCTCTTCTTTAACTTGGCCAACAGTTTCCTCCATGACTGACTCAGCCCTTGCAGGCTTGCCCAGTGCCCTCTCCTGCTTTTCCATCCCCACTTCCAAATCCACAGGCTTTACATTACGGCCACACTACACTCCCCTTGCTGTCTTTTCCGGCTTCCTCCTTTCTTGCCTCCTCAGCACCCTGCTCAAGGGTTCTTTGGGGCATATTTTGTCCCTCTGCACCACCTGGATGAGGGGTTCCCACTTGTTATTTTATAATAGGATTTATTCCCCCATACTGTGATTGTGGATTTCTACATCCGTCTGCAACTTGGCTCAGAATTCTTAGACTTCCCCAAATGCATTTTGTACATTGCTGAGCTCCCAGGACCTGGCATGGGATAGGTCATCCATGAATGGCGGTGGTGCTGCTACCTGCCCTTTCTTTCTCCAGGTCTTCCCTACACCCTTCTCTGCCTGCTCCCTGGCACAGGAGATTGAGTCTCAGACATCACGGTGTTGCCTTGCCTTCTGTTCATCCGAAAGAGCGCCTTGCAGGGGATGAGGGGAGAGGGAGGAGACCAAGGGAGGGGGTGTTGACTGCTGCAGCTTTTTCTCCTCCAGAAAGGTCACAGTTCCTTCCAAGGTGACCTTCCAGGTTCTGGGACCTGCTCCCTCCTGGTTCTGGGACCTGCTCCCTCCTCCACCCGGCCCACCCTCACTTACTTAGTTCACTCCTCCACTATGCCTCTGCCCTGATTCCCTCAACCAGCTCATAGCATTGTAAATAGTGCCTTTAGTCAATTCTCCTTGAATTATCTGTCTATTTCCTGTTAGAATCCCATGGAGACTCCATTATCATTACCATGTATCACTCATTGTGTACTTTGTTTCAGCCCTTCAAGGTAAGGATCACTATCCCCATTTAATACTGAGGCTTAGAGGAAGGAAGTTACTTGCCTGAGATGACCTGACTAGTAAACAAAACCTAGATTCCTACTAAGTGTGAATACAAAGCTTGCCCACTTAACTAGTTAGCTACAGTGCCTTTTCCAAAGGCCCTCAATAAATGATGGTGAAATTAACCTGAATTTCCCAATCATGATCAATCCACCTGATTAGAGTGGCCATAAGCTTGCAGATGTAGGGTGGGGAGGAGTAAAGGCGCAGTTTTGGAATGAAGAGGGTGACTGAGGTCTGGATCTAGCCTTGGCTTGGAAACCATCTAATCTATATTGTGTCCCCCAAGCTTGAATTGTCAAATCCTTGAGGAGGGGTGCCCTGTCAGTATTGGAGGAACAAGGCTTGTGTGGGGAAATGAGTGGGAAAAAACAGATGGGATTAGTTGAGTTTCATGCCCATAGTGAAGGTGACTTCGTCATCATGGTTGTATTTGCAAATTCCATCCAACCTGAACATTCCTGCAACTGAATAGACATATTCAGAGCCCCATCCTTCCCCTCCTGTGAAGCTGAGTGGCATGCTTGACCTGATGGCTTTGAGAGGACTCTGACACATATTTCTGACACAAATAGGCACTGTCTGGTGTGTCAGTATCAAAGGAAAATTGCAAATGGCAAATTGGGCTAATATTTTTCATTACTGGAAAAAAGTTTCCCATACCAAGTCAATTTTGAAAAAAAGAATTCTCTCTCTTACATCTGCGCAGAAATGTCAAAGTGGACAGGGCTCTCTGTAAACAAGAACCATGACAGTTCATGAAGTTTCTCACTTTCAAATTAATAATTATTTAAAAAGAAAAATAAGAAACCTAACCTGGGCCACCTGGATGACTGCTTCTATAACCGCAATGCAGATGGGAGAACCCAGTGACTCTAAGTGGTAGTCATTGACTACTCTAAGTGGTAGTCAATGACTCTAAGTCGTAGTCTAAGATGGTCAAGGTAGCATTTCTCCAACTGTAATCTATGGAACCTTTTGGCATGAGGTGTCCACACATTTATGCCCGGGGATGGCCATAGTCTGAATGTGTATGTGTTCCCTCAAAATTCTTACGATAAAATCTAATTCCCAATGTAGTGGTATCAAGAGGTGGGACTTCTGGGAGATGATAAAATGCTTGGATGTTTGGGAGGAGTCTGCCCTTATTAATGGGGTTAGTGCTGTTATAAAAGATGCTGGAGGGAGCTTGTTCACCCCTTCTGCCATGTTACGACACAGCTAGAAGGCGCCACCTACGAGGAACAAAACGTCACTAGACTCTGAATCTGTGGGCACCTTGATCTTGGATTTCCCAACCTCAATTGTGAGCAATAAGTTGCCCTTTTTATAAGTTACCCAGTCTATGGCAATTTGTTATAGCAGCCCAAACTAAGACAGATTTTATAAGTTTTACAGATTTGCAGGCTAACAAGTTTTTCAGTTTGAGAAACACTCAAAAGTATGAAAGACCTTTCCTTTTTGTGTATTCTTTAACTCCCGTGGTACTTTTTAACCTCAATAGAGTATTGCCATGCAGTAGGTGCCAAATAGACTGTTAGAGAAAGAAAAGAATGGGAGAAAAGAGGAGGGATGGATTTTACATTCTAAATCAGTGGCTTTCAAATCTGACTGAACTTTCAAAGCTCTGGAGGCTTAAAAGACAGGCAGATTCAAATTCTTCTAAAGCTACTGAATCAGAAACTTCAGGGGTGGGGCCAGGAAATATTTATAAATGGAGCCCAGAGGAGTCTCTTGTGCCACTATGTTTGAGAGCTACTGTGGCAAATCTGTCTGCACTGACCTCTGCCCTCCTACCTTCGCCCTGGTTAGGATCTCAATTTCTCAGGACTCCTGCGTCCATCACCTGCTGGCTTCCACTGGTCCTCTCTCCAAGATTCACCCTCCACATCAGCCATCTGACCAACTTACTGAAACAAGAGAGTTCCCTGACCCCCCCTTGCAATAGGGGTGTGACTCATCTGTTCAGCCACTATGCACATTCAAACCCCTTACGGGAAGGCGAACATACAGACAGGCAGGTGCAGGAGCCGGGGCTAGCACTTTTGGGCTCTGGCCCCACAGCAGCATCTAGGGGTAGGCACCTGCAACTCCAAAAACCTCAGTGGGCATGCTACAGTGCTCTTTTAGCTCTGCCATCTGCAGACAGCTTAAGTGTTAACCAATTCAATGCCGTCTTGGTATCTGGGTTCTTGTCTGGTGTCCAGGAAGAATCAGTTCACACATGGACTTGAAGGATGGTAAAGGTGGGAGTCTTATTGTGTGGTGGAGGTGGCTCTCAGCAGGATGGATGGGGAGCTGGAAAGGGGTTGGAGTGGGAAGATGATATCCCCCTGGATTTTGGTCATCCAGCAGCTGATGTCCTCTCTGAACATCCCCAGCTGAACTCCTCTTGATGTTTGGATGCTCCTTCCCTTCTCTCCTCCGCCATTCCATTCTGTTACTCTTCTTCCCTTCTGTTTATCTGCTTGTAGAACCTGGGGTTTGGGTTTTATATGGGTACAGGATGGGGAAGTGTGGTGAGCCAGAGGCCACATTGGGGCATGAAAGCAGGAATGCCTGTTCCCATTTAGGGCTGGGGGTTTCCAGGCTTCAGGGTGGGGGTTTTGCCAGGGAACCACTCTCTTCTACCCAGTATTTCCCTAATTCCTGTCCGTATCACTATGAAACACACAGACCCTGCAAACACAGACAACTTTCAAGAACCACACAACTCTTTAATCCAGCATTTGGGTGCCCCTGGACTCCTCGTGACCTCTTTAGCTTGCTTTCTGATCATCTGCTTTTTCCACCTCTATGTTCTGGCAGCACCAAACTTCTTATCGACAGCCCCATCCAGAAGCCGCTCTTTACCTTTGTACTTTTTTGCATATTGATACACTGATTTGCCTTCAAGGCCTCCCTCTCTCATCCACTGGCTGTTTGCTGGGATAATGTCTTCTTGCCTCAATCATCTCAGTCATTACCTCTCTTTTACCCCAGCTTTATTGAACTGTACTTGACAAATAAAAATTGTATCTGTTTAGGGTGTGCAACATACATATACATTGTGAAGTGATTACCACAATCAATCTAATTAACATATCCATCCCCTCACGTAGTTACGGTATTGTTCATGGTGAGAGCACTTAAAATAAGCTCTCTTAGCAAATTAAAAGTATACAATACAATATTAACTATGGTCACCATGCTGTAGATTAGATCCCCTGAACTTATTCATCTTGCATAACTGAACCTTTGCACCCATTGATCAAGGTCTCCCCATTTTCTTCACCCCTAGTTTGGAGGACATTATGGTAAGTGAAATAAGCCAGGTACAGAAAGACAAATATTGCATGATTTCACTTACATTTGGAACTTAAAAAGTCAAACTTATAAATGCAGAGAGTAGAATGGACATTACCTCTTTTCAAAGAGATTTTTTTCTCACCTCCTTTAACTTGTTTACATGTATGCATCGCCCCTCATGTAATATTCTGGAGTATTTCTGTCATTGCAATGACTGCATTGCATTATAGTAATCTTTGTATGGGTGTGCCTGTATGCATCTCACACTCCAGGCAAGGATTTCGTCTTGTTCATCAGTGCTTCCCAGACATCTAGAAGAGTACCAAGGACAGAGTGGATGCATAGTGGATGTTTGAGTAATACCTAACCCAAATTACTCATAATACATAACTCGTAAATACAGAATTGTCCTTTATTCCCCTCCCAAATCAACCTATCCCATTTTAGCTGAGCAGTAAATTTCGTAATGTCAAAGAAATATGGAAAACAAAAAGCATTGATTGTTTTCTTTTTCCACATACTTTTGTCAGCCTTGTCTATTTGCTTAAATCCATCTTTTTCCATGCATACGTCAGAGAGGCAACTCTCTTTAACAGGATTCTTACTGGAACCATCTCCCTGCGTAACACCTTGATGGCATCCTAGATTCCCTCCTGCATTCTTGTGTTGGGAAGAAAGATGTTGCTAAGGACTGTTTTATATTTGTGTTCTCACCTGACAAAAAGATATGCCCATGGCTGCTATGGTAAAGTCTATTTCACAGTGCCCAGGAGCACTGCAATTTGCTGTAATTTCACTGCACTTGGTGTGGTCTGAGGGCTGCTACATCCATCCTCATAGACAGTGACTTCCAATTACACCAGCTAATTGTACTAAACTTGAACTACTTGTATAGATGAGTAAATCATTCCCAAATTCGGCACAGGGAAGCTCATCTTATGAGCTTTTAAGGTTTAAGGTTTAAGGTTTTCAAGGCACAGCAAGCCTCCTCAGAGAAGTATCCCTCAGTTTGAGAGTGAGAGGCAGGTGGAAGCTGTTTGCTACCAGCTCTGGTGTTTTCTGCCCAAGGCTCTGGAATCCACTGGTGGGAAACTTACAGTTTGACCCATAGGGGTCCTAGGATAACAATGCCCTTGGAGTAACCTTGAAAGCTGCAATCTGGGCTTTGTTAAGTTTCTGTCAGTAAATTGGGAGTAGTTTTTGCACAGAGAAAGTGCACCTGTGACATTGGATTTCAGCTGGGAACAAAAAGGTTTTGTTTTTTTGAAGTTTGGAAAACTCGAGTGTCCAAAGTCATGACAAGAACAAAATGTTTTAGGGGCAAAAAAATAAAAAATAAAAAACCAAATGCTTTAAGCTTGGTCCCATCAGCATCTCAAGAGCATTTGGTTCTTTTGGCAGATGCCAAATAAATAGAGATTTACTGGGGCTAAGTTACAGTTTAGCACAAGCTTTAAATTTGTTTTAAAAAATTAGTTGTTTATATTTATAAAATATAATAACAGTAACAGAAAACAAATTTTCAGTTATTCAGAATTTTACTTTTGTTTCATTTTTTTCTACTAGTACCTGTCTATATACATATGAAATTTTTATGTAATTATTGCCTCTTTATTATTTTAAATGCTTTTTCCTCATGTAAAATGATACATAGTTACATTGTTAGCATTTTAAGGGCCATATTCTGTCCCATCAAGTGACACTATCATGATTTATTTAACTACCTTGTGTGACATTCATATAGCCTCTAATATTTATCCATTATGGAAAATTGTATAGGTTTCCATGAACATTTTATGAACTTGCTTTTCCTGTTTTGTTAAATTATTTCCTTTAAATAAGTTTCCAGAATTATGATTGTGATGTCAACAGCACAGTCCCTTGATGTTTTTCTGGGTTTATGCTTCCCCTAGAGTGGTGCATTGCATCAACCCAAGCTCTGATCAAAGGGGCTGGAAATAAAGAGGCTTCAGCTGGAAGACACTTGTGGCCAGTGAGGGGCCTGGGCATAGGATGAGGCTGAGAGAATTGGGGCCAGACTGAGGGTGTATTGGAAGGGATGTGGGCAAAGAATCACATAAAAAAGGGAAATGCAGTCTATCTCTGCCACTAACCTTGGGTGACATGTATGTCATTCCCCGGGGCCTGATTCAAGTGAAGGTTTTCATGGGGGCTATTGCCTAGGTTGTCTTCCAGAATTTTTACAGTTTTGGATTTTACATTTAAGTCTGTAATCCATCTTGAGTTGATTTTTGTATATGGTATAAAGAAAGGGTTTAGTTTCAGTCTTCTGCATGTGGCTAGCCAGTTATCCCAGCACCATTTATTGAATAGGGAATTCTTTTCACATTGCTTGGTTTTTGTCGGGTTTGTTGAAGATTATATAATTGTAGGTGTGTGGTATTATACCTGGGTTCTCTATTCTGTTCCATTGGTCTCTGTGTCTGTTTTTGTACCAGTACCATGCCATTTTGGTTACTGTAGCCTTGTGGTATAGTTTGAAGTTGGATAGCGCGATGCCTCCAGCTTTGTTCTTTTTGTTTAGGATTGCCTTGGCTATTCAGGGTTTTTATTGGTTCCATATACATTTTTAAAATATTATTTTCTAGTTCTTGAAGAATGTCAATGGCCTTTTAATAGGGATAGCATTGAACCTATAAATTGCTTTGGGTAGTATGGCAATTTTAATGATGTTAATTCTTCTTATCCATGAGCACTGTCTGCTCTCCTCCTCCCCCCACCCCCACCTACACACACCATCAGCCTATCAGCCTATATGCTACCTCCACATGTCCCTGAAATCCCACAACTCTGCCTTCACTCCTACCACCTTAGTCGTGACTGTCAACGTCTCCTGCTTTCTTGTCCTGACTGTGATAATCTCCTGCCTGTTCTCCCTGCCTCCACACTTTTCCCAAATAAGGTTATATTCACAGATTCCAGATAGATGTATCTTTCGGAGACCACCACTCAACCCGCTGCACTTGGCAACTCCTTTAAAAAAGTGTGTGTGTGTGTGTGCGCGCGCGCGCGTGCGTGTGTTGGGGGCTCAGGAACTTGCTGGAAACACCACATGTCATTATGTTGAGAAGTGCAGACTGCAGCTCATTTTTTCAGAAAGATGGGAGGTAATCAGACCTTTTACTTTTTGAGGGTTTATGTGGGATCTACCTGATTCCAAGGAGATTAAAAGATAAACAAGAAGCAGTTCTGGATCCACGAAGAGCAGACACCTGGGCTAATATGAGTCACCTCTGGGTGAGCTATGCATGACCTGGGGCAAGGTTGGAGCATTTAAACCCAAAAGAGGCAGCTGTGAAATCCCCTATCACCAATCCTAATCCTTCCCTAACTAAGGTCCAGAAACCCTCTGGGTTGCTTTAACCACCGGGAAGGGCTTTTTCCATAGCTGCCTCACTTATCTGCAGCAATTCCCAAACCCCACTGGAGACAGTGTTCTCTGCAGCACCCCCAAATGTTGTAAGGTCTTGGCAGGGATTGGTCCTAGACCCATGTGGGTATGGATTCGTTTCAGAATTGCTTAACTACTAACAATTTATTGGACTCCTCACACTCTGGGGAAAGACCAAGACAGACCAGAATCCCCCTCAAAAGGTGGAGGCTGTGAGGAGTACATCAGTGCCTCAGGCATCAATAACCAAGCCCACCGGCTCAGGTTCGTGAGTATGCGCTGGACAGCAAGGTGAGTTGAATCTCTTGTGAGACCAGCATAATGAGGAAAGAGGAAGAGAACATAACACAATATCAACAGTGATTAGCCTGGCATAAGGAGAAGGGAGGCAAATTATTTTCCCTTTGTGATTTGTTTGTTTTCTCTCTCTCTTTCTCTGGGTTTTCTAACAAGCGTGCATTTTGTTTGCAATCAGAGCAAAGAAGCATTTGCGTGGGGTTGGGGAAGCAGTGCACGGCCAGAATACGCACCAGAGCTCAGACATTTATTTGAGTCAAAACGAGTTCAGCATTCCTTGTTCATGATAACCCCAAACTCAGGGATTATAGGCATTGGACAGTCATGTTCAGGCCCTCAGATAAATGTATCTACATAATGGTTCACTTTTTCTCATTGAAATTGTGCCATTTGGTAACCAAGTCACCCGTCATAACTGACGACAGAGAGACACAGCAATGCGCTATGATTTTCCCAGGGCTGCCATAGGAAAGCACCACAAACCGGCTGGCTTTAGACAGCAGACATTCATTCTCTCACAGTCTCAGAGGCTGGAATTCAGAAACCAAAATCAAGGTGTCAGCAGGTTCCCACCCCCTCCGAAGGCTATTGGGGAAAAGCTGTGCCATGGCTTTTTCACAGCTTCTGTTATCATGAGCAAGCCTTGGCATCCTGGGCTTGTGGCTACATTGCTCCAATCTCGCTTCTGTCTCCACGTAGCATTCTTGCTAGGTGTGTGTCTCTTCAGTGTCTCTCCTCTGCTCTTTATAAGGACACCAGTCATAGTGGTCTAGGGCCCATCCTAATGACCTCATCTTAACTTGATTATAGATGCACAAACCTTATTTTCAAATAAGGTCACTTCACAGATACGGAAAATCTTCAGCTGATCCTCTACTGTCGGGACAGAAATTAGAGGAGGAGGTAACCAGAACCAGGGAGATTAGGAAAGGGGCTGGAGGAGAGGAAACTCTAGGAGAGGGAGAAGAAAAGAGGGCATGAGGTGGGTAAAAGGAGTACTCAAAGCTGCCTTATCCCAGCCTCAAGTTCCAGCATCCACAGCGCTTAACATCTAAACCACATGCCAGGAAGTACAATTGCCTGGAGGGGAGTCTTAGGGTTGTGAGGCAAAGTTCTAAGAAAAGGAGGTGGTTCAAAGCAGAGACATGCTAAAATAGAGGAAGCCATCTGTTCATGTTTCTCTCAAAATCTAACCTTTCCCTGCTGCCCTGGTACCTGGAGGCACCTTGAAACTCCTCCCTCTTCACTCATTGCTAAAGCAATGAACCCCTCTCTCCCTCATGCTCATGCAAATTATGTGCACGTGCAACTGGGCTTGAACTTTATTCCAGCCCTGGTGAGCCAGGCTCAACCTCTGTCTTGACCACATATTGGGTGGGATGGACCTGCATGTGCAGTTGGAACAGTGACACTGAAAGTCAGGGGCCTCAGGCATGAGAGGGACACACAAAAGTCGTCACGGAGAAAACCAGGCTCATTGTAGCTGTTACAGTATCTCACTATTGGCAGCACCCTATGGGGGGAAATCAACACATTCATTCATTTGCTAGTTCATTTATTCAGTATTTATTCAACACTCATTATATGCTGGGAACTGTTCTATGCAGTTGGGATACGCTGATGGACCAAACAGACAAATCTGTCTCCTCTGGGAGCTGATGTTTTAGTTATAATGGGAGGCAGCTTATATGAAATTTGGGAAGTCTTTCTCAAAGGCAAGAGGAGATAGGAGAGTTGTCTTTAATAGTTTCCTCCTCTACCAGGGGAGGGTGTCCTCCAGCCAGGACAGCCTCTCCTGTGGTCAAGGCTGGGGTATGCGCTGCAGCAGGGATTTCCCATAACACGACCTGGCCCCTGTGCTCCTGGCTGTATACCCGACCCCTCTCCAGATCTGAGCGGCAGTGCATACCTGAGAGCCTGGGAGCCCATCTTTGTGTCCAGGTAATTTGCGTCTCTCTGTTCTGCTCTGATTTGGACATTGGTTTTGAGTACAAGCTATTGGTCATGTTCCTATTGTCTTTCACTTATCAGCCGTAAACCACACATTTAATGATTATTGGCTAGGTTAAATTTTTTTCCATGTAGTTGTTAACTATTTATGTGTTATTTCTAAAACGTTGTTTTCTAAACTCATGGTCCTCACTGTGGGGGCAGAGACCTAACTAAGGCTGATAATGTGGTCAGTTTGGGAGCCCTGAGCCAGAGTCTAAGCCAGGCTCATCATTCTGAGTTCTGTCATTTTAGACTGGTACCATTTAGTAGAAACATTATGTGAGTCACATACGTAATTTAAAATTTTCTATTATCTGCATTTAAAAGAAAACTAAACAGGTAAAATTATTTTTAATAATGTATAGTTTTAGTAATATGTAATCCAAAATCGTATCATTTGACCATGTCATTTAATATAAAAATATGAACAAGATATTTTATCCTTTTATACTAAGATTTGAAATACAGCATGCATTTTCCACTTACAGCACGTTTCAGTCCAGATGAATCATATGTCAATTGCTCAGCTGACAAATTTCAGTTTCCTCATTTGCACAATAGGGATACAAATACCTGTGGAATATCATTGTGAGGATACAATGAGCTTACGTGTGAGAACTCCTGGAACGTTGTTGGGGATCAATAAAAATGTCAAGCAGCCAGGGAAACATATAGAGACCCTTTCTCTTTTTTTTTTTTTTTTTGAGAGCGGAGTCTCGCTGTGTCGCCCAGGCTGGAGCGCAGTGGCGCGTTCTCGGCTTCCGGCAGGTTCCGCGTCCCGGGTTCACTCCATCCTCCCGCCTCAGCCTCCGAGTAGCTGGGATCTACAGGCACCCGCCGCCGTCGCCCGGCCTAGTTTTTTTTTTTTTTTTGTATTTTTAGTAGAGAGCGGTTTCACCATGTTAGGCCAGGAAGGGTCTCCGATCTCGCTGACCTTCCGTGATCCGCCTGGCCTCGACCGATCCCCCAAAGTGCTGGGATTAGGCCAGGGGCCCACCGGGCCCGGCTGGAGACCCTTTCTCTACAAAAATTTTTAAAACGTTGGCTGGATGCGGTGGCTCATGCCTGTCATCTCAACTCCTCAGGAGGCTGAGGTGGGAAGATCACTTGGGAAGATCACTTGAGCCCAGGAGTTTGAGGTTACAGTGAGCTATGATCATGCCACTCTACTCCAGCCTGGGTGACAGAGTGAGACCTTGACTCTAATAAATAAATAAATAAACAGACAGACAAATAAATGTCAAGCCTTCCTCATCTTTAGATTATTCATTCATCTTGGGCGTGTTGGATACAGTTAATGTTTGTTTCAAAGTATGAATGAACTTTTAAAACTATTTAGATATTAGCTTGCCCATTATTTTTTATTTCATTATTTTTCTCTAACTGTTATTTTCCTTTTATTGTCTCCCTAAAAATTGCAGGGAGATTACTCTCATGGTAGATTGAATTTTGTCTCCCCCAACACAATGTATATTTAAGTTCTAACTTAGGAGAAGGGATATAGGGGATAGCCTCTTTTTGTGTTTGCAGGGAAACCACGAAACAAGGCATGTTCAGGAAATAGGGAGGAATCTCCAGGAAGAGCAGCGTATATGTAGGGTTGGGGAGTGGAATGGCAGGAGGCTACTCGGGTAAAATCCAAGAAAGCCAGGTCACAGGAAGGGCTGGGGTGCAGGGTTATTTTGTCTGCCATTGTATCTTATCCAGTGTTTGCATTTACCTGGGGAATCTGCCAAGAGGAATTTGAGTTTCATTCAAAAATGAATTTGAATCATTACTCAAAAATCCAAGGCTCCGTACTATAACTGGAGGTGCCCCGTTCTCTATTAGGACAAAGTCTGATAGAGCTTCTATGTAGGGCCCTTTACTTGGAGATGGTAGGGCATCCTTTCTCCCTCTCCAGCTTCTATGCATCCTGTGAGAAACTGAAGGGTTTGGTACCTTTTTTGTTTCCTTGTTTACTATAGCACAAACACCATTATAATAGCATCTCTAAGACTCTAAATGAAAGAAGAAACATCCCACAACCCAACACTTCCACCTGTTTTAAGTCCTTGTCCACATCTAGGAAGAATTTTGTCCTGGTTATTATTACATCGTAGATACAATCTGATAACATACTTTCTTCCACTTAGCATTATGTCAAGGACCTTATTTTTTCCACATTGCTTGTCTTTATCATTATCTTATTCAATGACTATGTAATATTTTATCTAGTTGATGGACCCTAATTTACTTACCCAATCCCCTATTATTGGACACTGTTACTCTAATACAGATAACACCTTTATCTCTTTAACCAGCAGATCAAAAGCTGACAAAGCAGATATAGGCAGAGTCAGCCATGAATTATGCATAGGGCCAGGTTGCAAACAATTTCTTCTATTTAACTTAGGGGCAGCAAATAGAAGGCCAGTGGGTCCTTGGAGGTAGGGAGAAACTGAACTGTGAGGAGAATAAGTGGATTTTCAAAGATAAATACTGGGATTTGATGATGTTGGGAAGTACAGTTTTTTCCTGTGGCTGCTCTCACACGTTATCACAAACCCTGTGGCTTCAAACAGCAAAGACTTTTTTTCTTACAATTCTGGAGGTCAGAGGTCCAAAACCAAGGTGTTTGCAGGCTTGGTTTCTTCTGCAGGCTCAGAAGGAGAATTTGTTCCATGCCTTTTCTTCTAGCTTCTGGTAGCTGCAGTGACCCTTGGCTTCCCTTGTGTCATTGACGCATCACCCCAGTCTCTGCCTCAGTCTTCACATGGCCTCTCCTCTGTGTGTCTTTCCTCTTCTCTATTTGTAAGGACACTTGTCATTGGATTTAAGGCCCACCCTACTCCAGGATGATCTCATCTTGAAATCCTTAATTTAATTACATCAGCAAAGAGCCTATTTCCAAATAAGGTCACAATTCCAGGTTCTGAGCAGATATATCTTTCAGGAGTCACCATTCAACCCACTACAGGAAGAGAAAGCATTTAGATTTATGAACACAGTTATACACTGCAAGTTTGTGCTATATACCTGTTGCATTCTAATCTCTTTACCCAATAAGATGTTAACAATGTCTTTTCGTATCAATATATAGAGGTCTCTTATGTTCATTTTTCTTAGTCATGTGGATTAATAATGTTTCACCCCTATAAATAGTGGTGGAGATGACCATCCTCATACAGCATCACTCCCATGGACACACTTTGTCCAAGATAGCTAACTCGTTGTGCTAACAACTTCTTTTCTCTACAAACTTAGAATAAGAATTTCGTATAGATATGTAGGTATGTATGCTAGCATGTATTGACTATGTCCTAAATGGCAGGTCCTATGCTAGCATTTTTATAGATTATTTCATGTAATTATATCAAAACCAGCTGAGGTCATTACTATTATTATACTATTCTTCCCCCACACCATGCAGGAGAAGAATGTTTTCCAGAAAGGCAGAGCAACTGGGCTAGACATGGTGGCTCACACCTGTAATCTCAGCACTTTGGGAGGTCAAGACAGGACTCTCGCTTGAGTCTGGAAGTTCAAGAGCAGCCTGGACAATGTAGTGAAACCCCATATCTACAAAAGAAAAGAAAAGACAAAAGCCCAGCGAAATTTGATGGCACCTGCCTGTTGTCTTAGCTGATTTGGAAGGCTGAGGCAGGAGGATCGCTTGAGCCCCAGAGTTCAAGGTTACAGTGAGCCATAATTACACCACTGCACTCCAGCCTGAGCAACAGAGCAAGACCCTTCTCTAAAATCAATAAATAAATGAATAAAAGTAAGCAACTTGCTTATGGTCCCATAGCAAGAAGAGGCAAAACTGCGATTTGAACCTAATGCCCAACCATTGCACTAGGCTCTACTGCTGCCTTTTACTTACGTGTTCCTTCAGTTCTATTTCTGGACTCTATTCTGTAGTATTTTCCGTTGGGCTGTTCTGCACAATTACCATACAGTTTCAACTTCCATACTTTTACAACACATTACCAATATTTGATAGATCTATATCCCTCTCTGTTTTTCAGACACTTTCTGGATATTCTCACACACTTATTTTTCCAGATAAGTGGGAGATAACTGTAAGTTGCAATAGAAATCCTATTGGATTTATATGCTATCTGTATTGAATTTATAGATTAATTTAGGAAAAATTGATACCTTTACAATATTGAATTTGTTCTGACTTCATAAAATCTTTTCTGAGTAGAGTTTCATAGCTTTAGTCACATAGGTACTTCAGATTTCAAATTTCACTTGCTCCTAGATTATTTTTTCTGATGACTTTTATGTATAGGATTTTTCTTGCATTACATTTTCGAACTGATCGTTAATTCCTTTATATTTTCTGTTTATTGTACATTGTGAAGCTACTGGGTTTTCATATTAATTTTATAACCAGCTCCCTTAGTAAGATCTTCTATTTATTTTCTAATAAGTTTTTCAGCTGATGCATCAAGGCTGACTTGCAAATAATAACTGGTTTTACCTCCTTTTTAAAAACAGGCATACCTTTTATTTTAGTCTCTTGTTTAATTGCTTTGGCATTTATGTCTGGAATAGAGGACATCCTTGTTTTGTTATGAATCTAATGGAAATGCTTGAATTATTTCAACATTAAATAGAAAGCAAAATTTGGATATGAGATGCTTTTCTCTTTTGTTATTTTAAAAAGTAGCTATTTGTTTCCATTTTACCAAGCCTTTTATCATAGATAGAGATTGAATTCCTTAAAACCCTTGTCAATATCTGCTGATATTCATCCATCAAGTATTGGTTGAGTAGTGCTAGACATTCTGTAGGCAGTAAACAGTCTCGGCCAGGCACAGTGGCTCATGCCTGTAATCCTAGCACTTTGGGAAGCTGAGGCAGGCTGATCACCTGAGGTTAGGAGATCAAGACCAGCCTGGCCAGCAAGGCAAAACTCCATCTATACTAAAAATATAAAAATTAGCCGGGCATGATGGCTACTCGGGAGGCTGAGGCAAGAGAATTGCTTGAACCTGGGAGGCGGAGGTTGCAGTGAGCCAAGATCGCACCATTGCGCTCCAGCCTGGGTGACAGAGCAAGACTCTGTCTCAAACAAACAAAAAACAAAGTCTCTACTCTCATGGAGAGTGATGGTTCTGGGTTGGTAGGAAGGTGACATATCAAAGATAGTTCGAGAAGGCTACTGCTCTGTGGAGGTGTTCTTTGGGTGAGGTTTGAATGCCTTGTAGGGTGAGCCGTGTGAGATCTTAGGAAAGATATCAACCAGTAGGATCAGAAATGATCAGGTGATTTTCTGTTGGATATCTTAATGTGGTAATGAATGAATGCACATTTTCTAATATTGAACCATCTTGCACAGCTGAAATGAACTTCATTTTATCACAAGGTAGGGTATTTTATTGAGCTACTCAAGTAACAATATTTAATTTAGAATTTTTATGTCCATATTCATAAGTAAGTTTGGCCTGGGGGTTTTTAAGCCTACCTTTTGTTAAGTTTTGCTTTGGGTGTTAGACTAGCTTTAAAAAGGAATTCCTAAGTTGTCTTTCACTTTCGATGTCCTAGTACCATTTCATGGATATAGCAATTATTTTTTTCTTAAAGGAATGAAAATATTGTTTCCTAAAACTGAATGTCCTGGTGCTTTGGAGAGAGTATAGGAGAAGCAGTCAAGCCACTGGGATATTCTTATGTGTTTTAGTTCATTTTATGATTATTGATTTATTTAGTTTTTCCTTTTGTTTTCAGTCAAATTTGTTCATTTGTGGTTTCTTGGAAATCCATCCAGGTTTTCAAATAAAATGGTGGTAGCGTTGGGCAAAAATATTGTGCCATATCACTCTAATGTCATCTTTGTTTCTGCTTGTTTGCCCTTTCTAATAAATAATTTTGTATGTGTTTAAGTTTCAAAAATGTATTATTTATCTATAATAAAATTTACCATTTCTAGGAGGACAATATAATGAATTTCAATAAATGTATAGTTGTATAACCACTACCACTATTGAAATAAAGAATATTTTCATAATCCCAAAAAGTTTCCCCATGCCCCTTTAAAATTAATTCTTCCCTGTCCTCGGCCCTGAAAACCAGTGATCTCCTTTCTGTCCCTATAGTTTTTCTGTTTCTAGAATGCGATGTAAATGATACCCCACAGGATGTAGCTTTTTGAGTCTGATTTCCTTCATGAGGCATCATGCTGTCAAGGTATAGCCACGCTATTGTATGTATTAGTACTTTACTTCTTATGTGCTGAGTAGTATTTGATTGTATAACTATATCACAGTTCACCCACTCATGGATAGAAATCTGTGTTGTTCCCAGTTTTGCCTACTATGGGTAAAACTATTGTGAATATTTGTGTACAAGTCTTTGAATAGACATACATTTTTTATTTCTCTTGGGTAAATAGCCAGGGTTGGATCTGGATTATATGTAAAGTATAAGTTTATAAGAAGCTTCCTAACTGTTTTCCAAAGTGGATGTGCCATTTTGCACCGTATCTCAGAGTCCCAGTCATTTCATAGCCTTGTGAGGATTTCTCATTGTCTTCCTTTCCCCTGCTCTGGCTACATGAGTAGGTGAGTGTGTAAGTGATAAGAGCTCATAGTGGTTTTAAATTTGGATTTCCATAATGACTGATGCTGTTGGGAATTTTTCATGTGCTTATTGTCCTTTACATATCTTCTTTGATGAAATCTTTATTCAAACTGCTTGCCTATATTTTAAGTTGAATTGTCTTTGTACCACTGAGTTTCAAAGTTCTTTGTGTGTTCTGGATACAAATCCTTTATCACATCTATGTGTTTTGTATATATTTCCTCCCTGTCTGTGACATCTCTTTTTGCTTTTTTGACAGTGCCCTTTAAAGAGCAGGTGTTTTTAATTTCAATGAATTTCAACTAATCAACATTTCTTTGTTTCGTAGTTTATGTCATATCTCAAGTTCTTGGCCTAGCAAAGGTCACAAAATGTTTCCCCTATGTTATGTTCTGAGTTTATTATTGCATACAGTGCAAGGTATGGGTCTAGGTTCATTTCTTATATATGGATATCTGTTTAAGCCCTGCTTCCTAAAAATACTATTCTTTCTCTGATAATATTTTTGTTTTGTAGATATTTGGTAGAATTCCCCAGTGAAACTGTTTTCATGTGGATTTTTCTTGGTAAAATGGGTTACCTAATTCTTGAGTGAGATTTGGTAGTTTGTCTTTCAAATAATTTGCTTATTTCATCTGTGCCATCAAATGTATTGGCATTAAGTGCTTCTAACATTTCTTTTCCTTTTAATATCTCAAAGATCTCTAGTAATGTTTACCCTTGTATTCCTGATGCTAACGATTTGTGTCTTCTTTCTTTTCCTTCTTGATCAGTCTGGCTAGAGACTTGTCAGTTTTATTGATCTTTTCTTTTTTTCTTTTCTTTTTTTTTTTTTTTTGAGAATGGGGTTTAGCTCTTGTTGGCTAGGCTGTAGTGCAATGGTGTGATCTCGGCTCACTGCAGCCTTTGTATATTTTTGTTGCTGGTGTATTTTTGTTTTGTTTTAGGTAACTGCTGTTACGTGCATTTTACATATTTTATATTTCTATTTTTATTGATTTTATTAGCTGTTGTCTCATTTATGTTATTATCTAGATGGAAATATGTTTGATTTCCAACAAATTCCATCTTGAATATGTCTTTTAAATCTACTCTTTTGTTACTTTTCTTTTATTAATTCCTCCTTCTGAGTACCTCAGAATTTCATGGTATGCTTTTTTCATTAATATTTTTGAATTAAATGCTTTCAATAATTTATTTTCACCCTTCCTCTATGTAATGAAACAATGAAATATGCAGTTTTGGCAGTATTCCATAAATTTTTGCATGAAACATAATAGTTACTGTTCTTTTCCAAAATTTCTGGAACAAACTGAGATTTTTTAGTTCTTTGAATCAAAATTTTATTATATATTTAAAATTTTCCAAATGGTTTGGGTTTTTGTTTGTTTGTTCTTGCTTTCGTGATTTCTTTTTAAATTTACTGAGTTATACTCAGAGACTGCCGTCTGCTCCATTTCTAGAATTAAACAAGTTTTCTTTTAAGCCAATAGGTAGTGTGACAGCAGCTATAGGCATTGGGTAACAAAAATGTGTTGCTATATTGTAACAAAACTCTACAAAGATAGAGCAAAGGTTGAATTTGGCCCATGACCATGCCATACTCTTTCCTGAAGGGACCAATCAAACTCTAATTTGCATCATCTGAGTTCCATTATATTTCCTTTAACATATTCTTCAAAAACTACATCAGAGACAAAATAAAATAGAGACACAATTTATTTGAGACAGCTCCACCTTTCAAATATTTTGCCTATTGGCAAAATATGTGCCAGCAGCCTATTGGCACTTTTATAATGCAAGACATTGTTAATAATCAGTTTGTACAAATAATACTTTTTTTTTTTTTTTGAGACAGAGTCTCTTCCTGTCGACCAGGCTGGAGTATAGTGGCATGATCTCGGCTCACTGCAACCTCCACCTCCCAGGTTCAAGCAATTCTTCTGCCTCAGTCTCCCGAGTAGCTGGGACTATAGGCGTGCAACACCATGCCCAGCTAATTTTTTGTATTTTTAGTAGAGATGGGGTTTCACCATATTGGCCAGGCTGATCTCTATCTCCTGACCTCATGATCCGCCTGCCTCAGCCTCCCAAAGTTCTGGGATTACAGGTGTGAGCCATTGTGCCTGGCCACACATAATACCTTCAATTTGACATTATTTTGGATTTTATACTAACTTTTTGATTGCAATGGTATAACTATTTCAGGATAACAAACCCATATTTAATAGATCTATCAGTGGAAAGGTCTGAATGTGTTCCTTCAAGTTTCATATGTTGAAACTTCATCGTCAGTGTGATAGTATTAGGAGGTGAGGTCCCTAGGAGAGATTAAGTCATGAGGGCAGAGCCCTTCTATGTGGGGTTAGCGTCCTTACGAGAGACATACTGGGGAACTGTCTTCCCCTTCCCCCATGTGGTGACCCAGTAAAAGGCACATCTTGCAAGCAGAGAGCAACCCTCATCAGACACCAATGTACTGCTGTTTATCTAGGGCTTCTCAGATGCCAGAACTGTGAGAAAATAAATTTCTGTTGCTTATAAATTACTGAGTCTCAAGTATTTTGTTATAACAGCAGAAGGCAGACTGAGATAGTTAGATAATCTTTTTCCTTATAATTTCATTTTTGTATTGCAAGATGGATTGGTCTGTTATCAGGTTTAATTCTCTGTTCACCCATGTATAGCCAATATATAATTTTATCCTAACAGGAAAACAAAACAAAACAAAACCACAGTGTAGATTTCACACAAAAGGTCCAGTTTCCTATCTAAAGGTTAGTTGTTTTGAAGAGATCATTCTTCATATGCCTTGCAGATTCCCTGACTGCATTCTCTAATTCTGTTGCCAGCAGAATACTTACTTTTTCTTAATTTTATCAAGAAAACATCACCTTATATATTATTCTAATTTCCTTAAATAAGATATACAGAGACACACACACACACGGGTTTTACTGAATTAAAATTCCATATTTATCACTTACTATATACTCATATGCAATTGAATCTATTCTAGTATTTCTGTTTTATTCTACTAAATTATTATTTCAGGACCATAATATACAATTTTATTTAAGTGACTTTATTGTAACCTTAAGAAAGAAACATGGTGATTCCTTCTACTTTTATAGTTTTCTTGGTTTTCTTAGATATATACTCTTCCATATACACTTTAAAATAATTGGTAGTTAATTATATGAATTAAAATTATAAAGATTCTGAGTGAAATTGTACTTCATCAATGTATTGGTTTTGGGAAGACTGACATTTATAATATTGAGTTTGCTCATTTATACATGTGGTATTTTAAAAAATTTGTTCAGGACATGTTTTTATATGTTTCAATATAATTTATTTGTTGTTTGCACTTTAATATCTTTTTAAGTTTAGAAGCATTCCCATCAAATGTATTTTTTCCTTGTCTCATATTATTTAAGTTACATTATGAATGGGAGTTTTTTTCTGATTGTTTTTATTATTGCTATTGATTTTTTATGTGTTTAGATAGATTCTAGCCAAATTATCAGCTCCTGGATAAATTCGAGTCATTTTTTAAGTAGTCACTCAAGTTTTCTAAGTTTAGAGACACATCATTTGTATAAATAAATAAATAAATTCTATTTTGTCTCTTCTTTTTAAAATATTCTTCCTGAGTATTTCATTTCTTTACTAAGTGCATTGGCTTAACCACCAAAACAATATTAAATAGAAGTGGAGATGGTAAGCATACCTGTCTTGCTCATGATATTAAAGGAAATGGTTTCAGTATTTTGCCCCTTAATAAGAGGTTTACTGAAGGTTTTTTCAAAAACCTTTATTATATTTAAGTACTGCCCATTTTTGTTTTGGTTAAAGTTTTCATTAGGAATGTCTACTGGATTTTATCAAATGTATCCTGGCGTATACATCAATGAAAACTTGCTCTGTGACAAATTCCATGAAATCTTAACTCAAATTGACTCCAGTGAAAAGTGAATGCATTGGCTTTTATAACTGAAAATGCTCAGAATCAAGCTGGTTTGAGACCAGCTTGATACAAGGGTTCCAACTATGTTGTTAGGATCAGGTAACTCTTACAGACTCTTCCCCCATGGCCCCTTGATCAGCTGCAGCAACTGTAAAACTCATATGTATATAGCTTCAAATCTAGTGGTAGAGGAAGAGATAGGGATTCCTAGATTTCCCAGAAAATATTTTATTGCATCTTTCTGATTGGTAGGGCCATAGTCTTACCTCTAAATCAGAATCATTAAGACCAGGGAAATGTGATGTGCTGATTGGCTCAGATGTAGATCACAAGCTCCACCCCTGAGCTGGGTAGGATCCCATCCAATCTACATCTGCTTAAAGGATATGAGCAGGTGGATTCCCAGAGGAAAGCTTTGGTATCAGTCACCAGAAGGGAAAATAGCTACTGGGTGGCACAATAACAGATGTCACTTCAGTGTCTATTGATTCAACCAGATGGCTTTTCCCATTAATTTCTATTTGTAATACATTGTCTTAATATGTATTTGCTGATGATGAGCCATGCTTAAAATAACCCTTGCTTAGTCATGTTGTGTACTTTGGATGCACTGATGGATTCCATTTGTTTAATATTTTCCATCTGTATTTATAGGTAAAATTGATCTCTAGTTTTATTTTGCATTATTTGTATCTTGTTTTGGCATGAAAATTATGTTGGATATATAAAATGAATGGAAAAGCTTTATTTTATATGGACTGAGATAATTTAAATATTATCAGAATTATCTTTCTTTAAAAGATATATTTTTAAAATCATCTGGAAAAAAAAGGATTTAGACCTGAGGTGGTTTTTATAGAGGTATTTAAATAACTTTCTTAAACTATTATGTGATTTTCTGTGATTTTTCTTCTCCTTGGTTGAATTTCAATTTTGTTTACTAAGGAAAAATTATCACCTCAAAATTCCTCAAGGTTGTTATTACAGAATTATACATAATATTTTTAAATTTAATATCTTGTCTATTTATGGTTATATCACCTTTCTCTTTTTTAATATGTTATTCTCTCTTATTTTCATTTGCTTCACCAAATGTACCATGTTTTTTCAAAAGGCCATCTTTGATTTTATTCAGATACATATTTTTCCTTTATGTCATTTTTGTTGTTTACTTCATTAAAATAAAATCTTGTCATTATTTTCAGCTCCTATATTCTCCGAATTTTATTTTGTTATTTTGTTTCTTTTTTTGTCATTTGTAATGTTGAAATGCTTGGATCACATTACTCTGGATATATCCTTAGCTGCTTCCACGTGTTTTGGCATGAAATTGTCTCTTTTCCTTGATTATTTTTTAAATAGTTTATAATTTCCATTTGGATCTCCTGTTTGATCTAGGGCCTGTGTATTTAGGATAAAGTTTCCCAGTTTCCAAGAAGTTAAGGTTTTTATTTTAATTGAATTATATTATGATTAGAAATGTGACCTGCAAAATCACTTCTATAACGGAATGTATTATTTCTTTTTAGCCAAATAATGAACAATTTGTATATGTAAATTTATGTATGTTTATATTTGTATCTCAAGGACATAAAGAAAGACTGTATATTCATAGGACTTCAAGTTCTTTTAGTGCATAATGCTGCCATATGATACATTATATATTTGTGTGTGTGTGTGTGTATATATAATTTTATTAATTGGCCCTATTGACATGCTTATTTTTATCTCATTTATCTGTCCTGACAAAAAAATTAATCTCACTAGTGGAAAAAATAAAATCTCATACTTCAGTTGTTTTTATCCAATTTTTTTACATTTCCGTAAATTTTGTTTTATATGTTTGGCTTTTGTGCTGTTTATGACTGTTACATTTTTCAAAATGCCTATTCAATTGGGATTTTCAATTGATATTGTGAATTTCAATTGACATTTTGAAAATTGTAAGATATAGCAGTCCTATTTAGTTCCTTACATTTGAAATTTTCTTGTAATATGTCAAATCTGTGCAATATTAGGGTTAGGATAAATCTTTTTTTTTTTTTTTTTTTTTTTTTGAGACGGAGTCTCACTCTGTCGCCCAGGCTGGAGTGCAGTGGCACGATCTCGGCTCACTGCAAGTTCCGCCTCCTGGGTTCATGCCATTCTCCTCCTTCAGCCTCCCGAGTAGCTGGGACTACAGGCGCCCGCCACCTTGCCTGGCAATTGTTTTGTATTTTTAGTAGAGACAGGGTTTCACTATGTTAGCCAGGATGGTCTTGATCTGCTGACCTTGTGATCCGCCCGCCTCAGCCTCCCAAAGTGCTGGAATTACAGGTGTGAGCCACTGCACCCGGCCAGGGTTAGGAGAATTCTTATGTGCAATGTAGACTAGCCTCTTGATTTTACTAATGGGGAAACTGAGGCCAAGAGAGCAGAATGGCCTTGTCTAAAGTCATACAGCTTGAATTTGATGAATCTGGCCTCTTTCCACCACAGCACATTCTCTAAGCGCCCTGTAGTCAAATTTTTCTATATGAAGCTATAAGAATAGATGATCTGGTACAAGCAAAAATGGAAATAATGACCAAAAAACCATAATTTTTGTTTAAGAATGATGGTTGAATGAATGTTGGAGGTTGTGTGGAGGTAAGATCTTTACTCAGTCATTCAAGCACCCAGGCTCTTTTTATTTGGTGTGTTCATCATCCCCTAAGGCATTCAAGTCCTCTGCAGGGTCTGGATGGCTGACCAGAGAAAGGAGAGTGATGGATTCCACATGGAATCTCATGATTCAAGCCTAGAAGTGGCACAGTAACTTCCACCTCTTTTTCACAGGTGAGAACTCAAACATATGACCACAGCTTTGTCCGGCTGTGCGCCCAGGAGAAGAATTGGCTTTGGCGAATATCTTGCCAGCCTCAACCACATCTTGTTCTTGGGTGAATGGGTCTGAATTTGAATGTTGGAGAAGCTCAGCTGAGCCCAGGGCTCCTGTTGATCTGGAGATCAGAATGAAGTTCTGAGTTTGAAGAACTGGAGCTTTTGTTGGAAATGGGGGAAAATCCCAGAGGGCCTAGAGGGGTGAGGATGTAGACTCCCACACAATGAGGAGAAAAAGCCCAGTGTTTGTCTAGGTACAAAAGGCAGCAGATTAAGCCATCAACTAGTGAGGATAGGTCACCTGTACCAACCAGGCAGGTTTGGATAGGGCCAGATTAGAAGGTCAAAACCGTCACTACTGCGAGGGGATGTGGTGGAGGAGAAGAGTGGAGGTGAGAGAGCAGAGACCCATAGGTCCAAGTCCCTGCACTTTTCTACAGGACTTTGTCTACAGATCTTGTCATTGAAGAGGATTTCGGTCCCTGTTACCCAAGGTATTATGATGATTGCATTTTAAAGGGAGCGACTGAAGACTCAAAGTCTTCAAAGCAGAAGAGGGATTCATTTATCCGATATTGAAATGTAGCCATGAGGTCAGATTTTAAATCCCACATGCTTTAAAAAGCTCATCCACACACCATGTCACCTTGTCTTCATATGTAGGTAGTAGTAGTGACTATTTGATGCACTTGAGGAAGGTATCTGTTTATCTGTGATGTACTTAACAGTACAAGTCCAACATAGGGTTAAAAAAACGCTTGTCCTCACAAAGCTAGTCATTGTGGTATGATTTATAATTGTGAAGAAAAATCTAGACTATGAACAGATAGAGAAATGTTTAGGTAAATTATGGTTTTTGCATACCATGGAATATTAGAGTCATTAAAAATGTTGATAAGGACGTTCAAGAATCAAGGATGCAAGTTTATGAAATAATATAAGCAATACATGCAAAATGCAAAAATCGTATACCCAGAATGACTGAAACTATGTAAAAATGATAGGAAAAAGAAACCGGGGGGAGGTAACACATGCAAGTATTAAGATTTCTTGGGTAATCAGACTAAGACTCTTTGTTTTCTTTTACGTGTTTTCTACATTCTCTACCGTAAGTATTGCATTGAGAATAATGAAATAATGATTGTCTTCTTAAAACTGTGTCATTTTTATATATGACAGCTGTATATTTTAACAATTCACAGAATCAGATGTTATAGTGGTCCTTGTAATACCCACATGCTCATGCATGAACATATACAAGCACACGCATGTGTGTACACACACACATGCACACACACACACCCACACCACAGTCCCCCTGAGAGAGCAAAACACAAGGCGCATGAGTAGCAGCAGATGTTTTCACAAATCCTGCAAGTTCCTCAAGATTAAATGCCTTATAATCCACACCAAGCATTAGTATTGCTTTTTCTTTGTTGAAAACCAGACTGTTGAGTCCCCTTTCCTCTTGTGTGCCCACTCCCCCACCTCCCTCTCTGTCTTGTAAATGCTGCATATTATTGGATGTAGGTCATTGGATCAGTCTCAGTGCCTTTCAGGACTGGCTCAATACTGAAGTCTTTAGCTGTCGCTGACTTTTCCTTTTTTTTTTTTTTTTTTTTTTTTTTAAACTGCGGTATCCTCTGTGAGCAAACAGGGCATCTTCCTGAGAAGAAGCATGTAAATTTCTTTGCATTTTTCACAAATGTGTCGGTTGCATGCTCGCCTCCAGCCTCTTGGGCCCAATTATGTGAAAATAGGCCCTCATCTGCTTTAGCACAGGCTTGGTTGGTTACAAATATAACAGAAACCCACTCCACCTGGCTTAATCAAGAGAGGACAATTTGCTGGAAAGATACAAGGCTAACACAAATCTCAAGTCAGGAATGTTTTGGGGAACCAAAACCCGCAACAGAAACTGAGGCAGTGGCTGGCTCTGAGTCTCTGTCCTTCTCTCCCCCTCTCCCACACCCCTCTGCTCTCTCTGCAAACCTGCTTCATTCAGCTTTCTCTGTTCCCTGCTCCTCTCCTCCACCTGGCAGAATGTGCCATTGTAGCCCTCCTAACAGTTCTTAACCTGATGAGAATCAGAGCGAACCAATTTCAAATTCCCGCTACGAAGGGTCTGATTGTCCCAGGACAGGACAGATGTCCACCAGCTGTGACCAGGAGGGTAGAGAAAAAGCTCTGGAAAACGAAGACAGCCCTGCTTCCCCAGCCAAGCAGCAGTTACAAAACATTTAAGATATCATCTTACAATGTAACACTGTGGCAATCAGTTCCAATGGCTTAGGCTTGTTCCAGTGATCTGTCTTCTCCACTTGGCTGGTGATCAGGCTGGCAATGACAGTGATGATGCCTGGGGATTTAACATCCTTTGGTTAAGCCTGTTCTGGGCACATCCATGGTAACACGCCATCCTCTCTGTTAACCCCGTTTCCTAAAGGAGGGGCTTAGGGCTCGGAGAGAAAAATGTCTAAGATCACATTGGGTTCATCATCTGCAGAGAAGGTGTTTGAATCTACCTCCGGCTCTCTGTTCACTTGTTCTTTCAGTGCTCCGTGGCTGCCTTTCGTGTGTGTGTGGTGTGTTTCCTGTTCTGAAAAATGCTGGTTGAAAAATAATGCTTGTATTTTCCTTACAGACATTATTATGGTAAAATAATTAGGTAGAAGCAGTTTGAAGACTATGGAATATGATATAAATATTATTATTATCATTATTAACACTTTTTCCACTACCTAGCTCTGTAACCCCTGCCAGGTTTACATTAAACATTGTCTTGAGTTGGCAGAACTTTCCTTGCATGTTATTTTGTCAGGGAATATTCAGAAGAGATGGTGGAGAGTGAGGGAAAATGGGGATAAATCAGTAAGTTTCAGAGACATTAAGCCTGTAATGCATTAAGATGTCAATCCTGATAGAGACTTTTTAAAATAAAGGTTTATTTATTTATTTTTTTTTTACCATTTTGACATTTTTTTTAGTTACTCCAAATTGAAATCTGAGTCAACCTATCTGCTTATCAAAACTGTCCCTGCTCCTGTGTCCCTGTCCTGGTAAAAAGTAGACCCAGCACCCCTGAGCCAGAAACCTAGGGGGTCCTGGGCTCTACCCTCCTCCTGAAACCCACATCTGGCTACTAACTACTCCTTCCTTCCCTCCCAGTATAGCTTCATCTGTTAAAAACCCGATCCTTTACTCCCCCGCTGTAGAACTACTCCCACACTGTTTCATTGTCTTTCTTTAACTCATCCTCAAGGTTGCTAGCAACTTTCCAAGATGTGCATTTGATCATGTCACACGACCTGCTCTAATTCCCTCCATAACTCCATTCTCTGAAGTCTGAGGACTTAGTGCGACCAACAAGACCTTTCCTTTCTCTTCTCATTCCTGAACATGTGAGCATGCTTGGTATTCCCTCAATATACCATGAGCTTCCAGTTCTCACTTTGCAAAGACAATTCCTCCTGCAGGGATGTTCCTTCATACTCTCTCTGCCCTGCACAGTCCACCTCATCCAGCAAGGTGTGGCTCCTCAGTGGTGTCTTTCCTGACCTACTCAGAGACAGATAGGTCTCTTCTCCTCTGGACTCCCCAGTTTCGCAGATATTTTTGTCCTTGCTCACAAATGTAGAAGGGATTTAAATCCCATCTCTTCTCTAGGCTTGAACTCCTCAAGGGAAGAAAGTATAATAGACTCATCTCCCTAGGACATAGCATAGGACCTAGCGAAATATGGCTTCTTAATAAAAATTATTCAAATAGATGAATCAACCAATCAACTGTGCTTGTCTAGAGTCATCCTTGCTAAGAAAAAGAAAAAAGTCATATGGAAGTCCCATATGATTTTTTAAATGATGTCCCTGAATTAGGTACTGTAATAGTTTTGCCTTAAAAATCAGTGATTCCACATTGCTGTCTCTTTAGTAAAAAGAAAAAATGTAATCCGGCACGGGTAGTGCTCATGGCTCTGATTTGGGTTAAAGACAACATGAGGCATCTGAGAACCATGTCAAACACTACAGTGGGCAGTACTGATGAGTGCATTTCAAAGTGGACCAGGCTGTGTTTTCTTGTCTGCCTGGAATGAACATCTGGACTCAATTGTTAACATTCAGTCCAATTTGTTGCTAAGGCAACCAAGTTATAGGCCACCGTCAATTTACAAAAGATGGTATTGCCAAAGTCATCTTATAAGTCAGATATTTTAAAGACACAATACGTTCTTCAGGGTGAAAAGTGATGTAAATGGTGGCTAGAATCTAGAGAATTGTATTTAACCCACATTGTTGTCGTACTTGCACAAGATGAATCAGTAAATATATCCCCTGTCTCCAGGTCACAGCAATAGTCTCAAAGCAATTTGGCTGCTAGGAAAAAAGGAGCCTCTCTCCAGTATTCCTCAAAATGAGTCTGAGCCCTCAGGATATCCTGTATTTAGTGCAAAGATTTCAAAACCGGGCTGAGCATCTGGATTACCTGGGAGGGATTTACCAAAAGAGTTATTAGTCCAGCCCCAGGCCAGTACCATTGAAATCAGAATCCTCCGTGGGTGCTAGGAGTGTGTGTATTTTTAAAGCTCCCCATCCCAGATGATTCTGGTGCTATTTCTGAACTGTTATTTAGACTTCTTGGTTTGCACTGCCATTTTCTCCTCCCCTGCCTTGGCACTAAGGGTGGCTTCTCATATTGCTGCCCAAGCTTAAAGCTATGGTTACATGGGTGATAAACTCTGAGGGTGCCATAGTTCCTACTGCCAAAGGATGACCTTTGTGATAGATAATCTGTTACGGTGCATAAAGTGGTATAGTAATGGTTCTCAGTGAATCATACCTCCCTATGCCCATGCCCCTTTGCAATGTGACATTGCCACTCTTCTCAGCAAGAGGCAGAGCCTAAGCCTCCAGCCCCTTAAATCCGTACTGACTGTGAATCTTTTTGACCAATAGAAAGTGGTAGAAGTGGTGATGGGCAAGTCTAGAAAAGAGGTTTTCGAAGGCCTTGACTATGAATGTTTACTCTTGCCCTCCCAATCTCTGGGGCCACCTTTCTGTGAAGAAACTCAGTCTGGTCTCCTGGAAAATGAGAAAATAAATGAAGAGAATCAGTGTCCTAACCAACAGTCAGAACCAACTGCCAGACATATGAGTGAGGCCGTCTTGGAACATACAGCCTCAACTGAGCTTAGATGACTATGGTTACTTGAATGACATCAAGCAGTTCTAACAGAACAGCTCAGGTTGCTGTTTTAAGCCACTAAATGTTGGAGTACCAATAGATACCTGATTCAGCCCTATGTTTGTTTAAAATTAAAAAATACATAAATATAAAATGGAAAATTTTTACAGATAGTGTCTCTGTGCAGAGGTAATTATTGTTGTTAAAGATGACTTCCTTCCAGAATGTTAATATTCAGATCAAGACATATACAAAGAGATTTTGTTCTTGTTGATGCACCATTTGAATTCTGATGTACATGCTATTTTGTAACCTGCATATTTCATGAAATAATATACTCATCATTTTCATATCTCATAAATAATATTTTACATCATTTAATGACTATATAGTTCTCCATCTTCAAGATGAACATAATTTATTTAATCTGCTCCTGTTATTAGATAATTTTTGGCTGTTATGCTCAATGCTGTAATGAAAATCCTTGTACATAAATATTCCCACATGTAAATGATTATTTTGTTAATACATCATGACTATTACTGCTTGATATTTTTGCCAATAGAATAGAAAAAAACCCATACCATTTTAATTTTATTTCATTTTATTAACCGTTAGTTTAGTCAGATTTGTACATGTCTATTGGTTATTCCTATTTATCTATTATTAAGGAATGATCCTCTCATGTATGTATGTTTTTTAACAATTTTTTTGTGGAACACACATACACACCTTGAGGTAGCGTACCACAGAACATAGATCATCAAACCAGATACTACCTCTGCTACTTTCTAGTTATTTAATACAAAGTGTGTTAACTATGTTTTTCAAGCCTCAGTTTCCTCAAATTTACAGTGGATATACTAGGTGCCTATTTCTTTGAATAGTTATGATTTTGATGGCATAAGAAATTGCTCAGTAAAATGACTGGTACAAAGTAAGTGTCTACTGTTAGTGGAAATTAAAATTAGTCCAGCCACTGTGGAGAACAGTTTGGAGATTTCTCAAAGAACTAAGAGTTGAACTACCATTTGACCCAGCCATCCCATTACTGGGTGTATATTCAAAGGAAAATAAATCATCTACCAAAAAGACACCAGTGATGTATGTTCATCACTGCACTAGTCACAATAGCAAATACCTGGAATCAACCCAGGTGCTCATCAGTGGAGGATCAAATAAAACAATGTGGCACATATACACCACGGAATATTATGCAGACATGAAAAAGAAATGAAATCATGTGCTTTGCCACAACGTGGATGCAACTGAAAGCCATTAACTTACACAAACTAACACAGAAACAGAAAATGTTCTCACTTATCAATGGGAGCAAAACATTGAGTACACATGGGCATAAAGATGAGAACAAAGACACTGGGAATTTCTAGAGGGGCAGGGAGAATGGGCGGTGGTAGCACGGGCTGAAAAACTACCTATTGGGTACTACACCCACTACCTGGGTGACAGATTCATTGGTATCCAACCCTCAGCATCACGCAGTATACCTTTGTAACAAACTGGCACATGTACCCCTGATTCCAAAATCAAAGTTGACAAAAAAGTACATATCCAGTAAATATTGGCTTTTCTATAGATTTGTTTCCAAAAGCAGGGCCGTATTGTAATTGTTTATAACCTGTTTGCATTTTAATTAAGGCAATATTTTCATTTATACACCAAACACATGAATACGCACCATAGGTCTAGCATTTTTCGAGGCACTGAAATGGCAGTGGGAAAACTGACTCAATCTCACTGTCATGGAGTTTATGTTCTGGTTGAGAGAGACAGATAATAAATGAATATACAGTAAATCAGATGACAATAATGCTATCAGGGAAAAAAGGCAGGATAATGGGGACAGGGTGTACTGGCCATCTGTGTGGGAGGGACATTTTATTTTCAACGAAAGACCTGGCTGTTAAGGTGGCATTTGAACAGACCTAATGAAATTTCTGTCTGGAGGAAGGTGTTCCAGGCAGTGAGAACAAAAAGTGCAAAGTGACCGGGCTCAGTGACTCACGCCTGTAGTCCCAGCACTTTGGGAGGCCAAGGTGGGCAGATCACCTGAGGTCAGGAGTTCCAGACCAGCCTGGCCAAAATGGTGAAGCCCCATCTCTACTAAAAATACAAAAATTAGCTGGGGATGGTGTTGGGTGCCTGTAATCCCAGCTACTTGGGAGGCTGAGGCAGAAGAGTCACTTGAACCCCAGAGGCAGAGGTTGCAGTGAGCTGGGATCATGCCACTGCACTCCAGCCTAAGCAACAGAGTGAGACTGGTTCTCAAACAAACAAAAAAGAAAGTGCAAAGGACCTCATGGGAGAGACTGGTTAGTGTGTTCCAAGAAAAATAAGACCATAAGACCAGTGTGGTTGGAACAGAGTGAGTAAGGGAAAGAGTGAAAGAAACTAATTTGGCCTTTTGTTTAAATGGATCATTTTGTCTGCTCTGCTGACAACAAGCTGAAGGAAGGTAAGGATAGAAGTAGAGAGACTGCTGAGCAGGCATTTTAATAATATAGGTGAGAGATGGTGGAGACTCAGACCAAAGTGGGAGAGAGTGATGAGAAGTAGCAGAATTCTAGATATAGTTTTAAGATAAAGCCAATGGAATTTGGTAACAAAGTAGGTTTGGGATGTAAGAGAAAGAGAGGAATCAAAAATGACCCCAGGTATTTTAGACTGAGCAAATGGAAGGATGGAGTTGCTATTAATTGAGATAGGAAAGACAGTGGAATGAGCAGGTTTCAGAGAAAAGATTGGGATTTAGGTTTGGCATCTTTTAAATTTAAGATGGATTATTGTTGGATATTTTGGATGAGATGTCAAGTAGACAGATAAGCTAGTCTGGAGTTCAGGGGAGAAGTAGAGGATGGAGATGTTAGCGGGGGAGTCAGCTTATGCACGGGCTTTGCAGCCGTAAAGCTGGAGGAGGTGAAAGAATCTCAATGTAGATAGAATAGAGAGATTCTGGCACCAAGCTTTGGGACACTTGGATTTTTGAGGTGGAAAATTTAAGGCAGAATCATCAAGTGAGACAGAAGTATCAGCCAACGAAGTAAGAAGAAAAATGAGAGCAGGGTCCAGGAAGCCAAGTAATAAAAAAAGAACCAAAGGAGAAAGTGATCCACTGTGTCAAATGCTGTTAGTAGTTCAGGTAAAATAAGAACTGAGAGTTGACCATTAGATGCAGCAACAGAGAGGTCATTGGTGACTTAACATTAGCAATTTCTAAAGAATTGTGGGTACCGAAATCTGGTTACACAGGCCCAAGGGAGAGCAGCAGGAGAGGAATTATATAGAATAATACAAAGAGGGCAGAGACAGGAGACAGTACCTGAAGATGTCCTCTGATCAAAAGGTGGGAAGTTGGTGGTATTTTATAAAATTTGAGAAATATTAGAACTAATGGGAATGATCCAATGGAAAGGAAAAAAGCCCCAAAGAGGATGGACACTGCTCTTGGGATGACGTTTGGTAAATGAGAACACAGAGGGTCTCACTCACATATAGAAGAGTTGGCCTTAGATGTGGCATAGGTCCTTCCGCTGTAGAAACAGGAGGGGAAACAGAATGTATGGGGATGGGTCAGTTAAGCTGACATGTGCCATACTCTAACCATGAAATTTCCATGTTCTCCATGAAACAGGAAGCAGGGTTAGCAGCTAAGAGTGAGGAGTGCATGGAGGTGTTGCAGGTTTGAAGAGACTCCATAAAGTAGGAAACAGTTTGGGAGTCTGAAAAAGAGACTGAAACGGGGAAATGTAAAGGATCACCAGGAAATGCCAAGGGAGCACTTGAGGTTAGCAGATAGGAGTTACGATGAGACCAGTTAGCATGGGTCACTGCTTTCCTCACACTTGTCCAGCAGACTCAGAGTAGGCAGAAAGTATGGGCTTCATCAGAATTAATACTGTGACAAATGACTTAAGTGAGCAAGAGGGGCAAGAACATTTTGAACATTTCTCAATATCAATGTATATTACATTTATATCACCTTCATTTTAGTGGTTTCAGAGGATTCTGTAAAATGGGCTCAATCTATTTAGCCAACTCCGTCATCTTGGGTATTTAGTTTTTTCTAGTTGTTCATTATTGCACTGAAAAAATAATGATTCAATGAATTCCATTTTATGTCACTCTTTGCTCATAGTTTTGGTTCTTTTGAAAGCAGTATTGCTAAACAAATAGTAAAATAATCAACTCTAAGTAACAAAGTCGACTCAAAATGACTTATACCATGGAAAACGTGTCACATCATATAACAAGGTAGGCAATCATATCCTAAGCTGTGGAACTGCTTAATTCATTATTTTAAAAACATCATGATTGACTCAGGTTTTTCTGCTCTGTCAACCCCAGTGTGTGGGATTTGTCTTTAGGCTGGCTGTCTTCATGGTCAGAAGATAGCTGCCATGCCCTATCTCATATGGACATGAGGACATCCCTTCCTAAGAGTCTCTTAAGCAAATATTCCCAGATGCGTAAATTTCTCCTCACATTTCATTGGCCAGAATGAGGTCCCATGCCCATAGGTTAACCAATCACTGGTGAAGGAAATAGTTATCACGATTGACTGAGATTATTCAATGTGTATTCTTGAGGTGGAATAAACCTTGAGATGGGATAAAGGGGGATCTCCTTTGAGGAATGCATAGCCACATAAAAGAGTAAATACCAAGCAAATCAGTGTTTGCCAGCAGTGAAGAAGAGGGCCGGGGAGAGAGATGGATATTACATAGACAATTGTGTCTTCTGATAAGGAAGATACACATTTTATCATTTTTAAAGGCATATCCATCAAGTAGTATAATTTAAAAAAAAAAAGATCTGTCACATCTTCATAGACTTTGTGCATTTTTACCTTCCTCCTTATTCGTTTTGGACAATCCTGCCCTACTGGGCATCTTGCAGGTTGTATTCAGGAATATAGGAAGCTGTAGTCTTCCCTGACTGTTCCATACAATTCTGTTGATATCTATCCTCTTTACTCACCCGACACTTGGGAATACAGTCAGTCAGTTCTGATGTCATGTGACCTATACATTCCTAAATATCGCCACGCTGTGTAAAATTGCACACTAAAAATTACAGGGCTTATAGGAAGAATGAAGTTAGGGATACAATATTTAAAAACTTTATCAGTGACCCACACAATAGGAACCTAGGAAAAATGGTAGCTCAGTTTTAGACATGTTAAATCACTAAGAAATACATAAATACTACAATAAACATGGTACTTTACTTTGAAAGAGATGTAGTCTCTGTGTAAGTGGGCATCAGATTCCAGCTTGTGCGTTATTGTGAAATGGTGCATGGAAGATCGTCTGAAGCAGGAGGGGAGGTTGGAACCCCAAATGTGGCTGACACACACCATAATCTGAGGGGGAAGCAGATGTTTGAGGTGTATGAGTGCATGCATTTTGTGCATTCCTTTGTGGTTGGTTCATCTGAGTACAGTTTTCTCCAGTCACCTGCTTTTCTCTCCTGTGAAATGATGCATAATCAAACATTTGCATTACGTTCAAATTATTCCCTAATATATGTGCCTATTTTAAAAAGGGTTACAATGAAGATGGATTTACTGACTTCACAATTGATGGGGTTCAGAACATGCTACCCTCAAATATGGCACCTTGGCATTTGGGCAAACAGCAGAAGTAGGAGGATCTCTCACCTTCCCCCCACCCTTCTCCCCTGAAGAAAGTCGTAAGACTGTTATTCCAGAGGTGCCCTTCCTATTCCCAGAGGAGAGGAACATCTTATCTCTGAAGACACAGGAGGACAGAGAAGAATCCTTACAAAATAGATCTTGCTAAATTCCCTTCAGTTTATTACCATTAGACAATCCCCACTTTTTCCAATTACATTGTTGCACAGCTGTCCACTCTTCATCAAATCTAAGCTTTAAAAAAATCAGGTTTTCCTCTTCCTTTGGGCCTTCGTTTCTGAAGACTCCCATGTTGCATAAAACATGTATTAAATAGATATGTATGCTTTTCTCTTGTTAATCTGTCTTTTGTTATAGATGCCTCAGCCACGAGCCTAGCAATGGATGAGGAAGGAAATCTTTTCTTCCCTGCATCACCCATGCTCTTTTCAGTCCTTTTCCATGTGAATTCCACATTTTGAAAGCTGTTCAAAGTTTCTTGCATATGGATGATACTCCCTCTGAGTTTTCAGGGCCCGGGCAGGCTTTTCCAATCCTTATATTGTGAAGCCATAAATCTCTGAAGATAGGGGTAGAACTAAGCAGCTGTGATTATGTTGCAATCTTTTCTAGGAACCAAGCTAGTTCCTAGACTAGCTTCCTGACTCTGTAGCTCCTCACTTCTTCTTATGCCAAGCCGAGTGAACTGTAGGTCATTGCAAAATGGCAGTTATTTTTTAAAAGAAAGATAAATTTTAAAAAGATATTTTTTAAAAGAAAGATAAATATGTGGGTTAAGGTAAGAAAATGAAGTGGATTTTTTTTTCAAGAAATACCAAAAGAAAGATGAGTAAAGCAAATGCCCTTCACTAGAGGAAAATGTCAGCTGCTATTTTCTTATCAAAACCTATTATTTTACTTTTTTCCCATTTTTCCTGATGTATGCTAATAGCCTTCTTACCTTTCAGGTTCTTAGTTGACTCACAGAATAGAAGGAGGAAACAAAGACATTTCAAGCAAGGTCTGAGAAAAGGTAGGGCAAGAAATGTTCATCTGTATTAGAACTGAGTGAGTTTAAGTAAGATTGTCTCCTGGAATTAGCTGAAATGGAAGCAAGACTTGAGGGAAAATACAGGCTTGTAGGGGACAAATTAACTGTGAGGTAGAGAGTTGGCATCAGGTATAAGAATGGGATAGAACAAGGGAGGGCTTAGGGCAGATGGGTGCAGCAGGACAGTGTGGTGGCAAGGACACCCACCTCTGGCCATTGCCCATCATGGCAGGGAGGAAAATAGAGCCCTTGGCAATGTTGTTGACTCCTGTAGGGCATCCAACATTAGAAGCTCTTCTGTTGGGGAGAACCTAGACGGTATCATCAGTGATTAACTTGCTTACGCTTGGCATCTGAAAGAAAAGGAAATCCAATAGCACTTAATCATGTGACAGAGTATTTACATCTGTTTTCAGTGTGTAGGACTTGCTGGATGACACCGGGGCAAGACATAATCAGGTTTCTTCTATTTTGCTGAATTTAATAAAACATCTTATCTTTCACCATTGTGGCTGGCAGCTCATCCCAGCCCTATCATTGTTACGTTCCCTTCCTCCCACTCTTTAGGCTTCTAAAACAAACAAACAAACAAAACCCTGGCATACCCAATCACTACAGGAAGTCCAAGAAGAATCGCTGGTCTTTGGTCCCTCCAGGTTCCCTTTGAGATGGGAGTCTTCCAGGCCTGAGGTGCCCTGGAAGCTTTGCTGGTAGTGTCCATGCCCCCCACACTAAGTTCGGCCGCCAGGACATTGGCTATGGCCCCAGTTCCTGAGGCTGCCATGTTATGTGTTCAGACTGTGACATCAGGGGACCATGTTGGGTTCTTGCAACTCAGGTAATTCTCCTCTAGCTTTTCAGGCTTCTAAACTGGTGTTCAGAATCAAGCCATGCCCCTCTTCTGTTGCTGCTAAAGCACAAAAGTCTCTTCCTCCTATCCTGTGAGGTGTAGTTCAGAGATCTGAAAAGTGAACTCTTAATTCCTACGTGGACAAGCAAGCCCAGAACTCACAATGAAAAGGACATTTGCCTTTTAATTCCCATTAGCCATGCTCCTCCCTCTTTCCTCTAAAAAATTCTCAAATACCTCTTAATTCATTAATAACTCACCCCACTACATATTACTCAATTTGTGTTTAATTGTGGCCCTTAAAAGTAGATATTATTCTGATTTTAAAAGCAATGAAAAGAGCTTAGTAACTTGTTCAGGGTCAGTTATAACGTCGGAATAAACCTAAATAAAATAAGGTTGCAAACTCAATTCTGACTCCATAACCTAATTTCTTATTCCTACCTGCCAGCCCCCCGGTCAGTACTCAAGAAATGTCCTGTTCTTTGGTTAAATTTAAATTTCCTACCACTTAACAAATATTTATTATCTTAAACAGTTTTTGAGTCAGGAATCTGAGAGTGACTTAGCTTATGGTTCTGGCCCAGGGTCTCTCTTAAAGTTGCAGTTGAGATGTCAGCTGGGGCTACAGTCATCTGAAGGTTGGACTGGGACTGGAGGATCCACTTCCAATATGGAGCACTCACAGAGCTATTGGCAGAGGCCTCAGTTCCTTATGACATGGCAGATGGCTTTCAGTAGAGTAAGTGAGCCAAGAGAAAAGGGAAAGAAATTATAATGCCTTTCATGAACTAGCCTCGGAAGTAGGAGAGTACTGCATCTGGATGTGAATACCAGGAGGTAGGGATGGTTGAGGACCATCTTGGAAGCTGACTACCACTGACATTTACTTTGGTTAATGGAAGCTGGCATTTACTTTGGTTAATTTTAGTACTGTGTGGGTCTGCAGCACCATGGTGACAAATGATTCCTGGTTTATACTTTTCTTAATTAATCAGTTTATATTTTTCATCAATTTGTTTAACTGAAGTAGAGATGTGAGTAATTTCATAAGCATAATTTATTGACTGTGTTCTTTTACTATGTGTTGGTTCATTCACAAGTCTTTATTGATTACAAGCCCAGAACTTTTTAATTTTTTGTAGTGACAAGGTTTCACCTAGTATGTGCCAAGTACTACACAAGCTGCTGAGCATACAATTGAAAGAAAATTGAATGCTGTTCCTCACCCTCCTATAGTCAGTTGCATAGGGAAGAAAGCTAATAGATGGCTGTATTAGTCCATGCTGTGCTGATATAACTGAACACCACAGACTGAGTAATTTATAATGAAGAGAAATTTATTGGGTCACAGTTCAGTGCCTTCTTGCTGTGTCATCTCATGGTAGAAGGGCAAAGGAAGAGAGAGACAGATACAGAGAGAGAAAGAGAATTTTTTTTTTGACAGGATTTTGCTCTGTTTCCCAGGCTGGAGTGCAGTGGTGTAATCATGGCTCACTTCAGCCTCAACATCCTGGGCTCTAAGCAATCCTCCTGCCTTAACCTCTGGAGGAGCTGGGACTACTGGCATGCACCACCATGCCCAGCTGTATTTTTTAATTTTTTGTGGTGACAGGGTCTCACTATGCTACCCAGGCTGGTCTTGAACTCCTAGACTCAAGCAAAGCCTCCCGCTTTGTCCTCCCAAAGTTCTGGGATTAGAGGCATGAGCCACCAAACCTGGCTTCAAGTGATTTTATAGTCAGCATTGATCCATTCATGAGGGTAGACCCCCTCATGAACTAAACACCTCCCATTAGGCCCCACCTCCCAACACTGTTGCAAGTTTCTGATATATGGTTTTGGGGAACACATTCAAACCATAGCAGTAATCATACAAATAACATGTCTCTCAACATGTGATGAGTGCTGTGAAAGAAGAATTTAGGTTGCTGTGAAAACATAAATCGTGAAGGACCTAATTTACTTTGAGAATCAGATAAGACTCTATATCATGTTTCTTAACCTTAGCACTATTAATATTTTGTACTGGGTAAGTCTTTGTTGTGGGGACTGTCCTATGCATTGTAGAATGTTAGCATCCCTGGGCCAGGTGTGGTGACTCATGCCTGAAATCCCAGCACTTTGGGAGGCTGAGGCGTGTGGATCACGAGGTCAGGAGTTCGAGACCAGCCTGGCCAACATGGTGAAACCCTATCTCCACTAAAAATACTAAAAATAGCTGGACATAGTGGCGGGCACCTGTAATCCCAGCTGCTCAAGAGGCTGAGTTAAGATAATCATTTGAACCCAGGAGGTGAGGGTTGCAGTGAGCTGAGATTGCGCCATTGCACTGCAGCCTCGGCGACAGGGCAAGACTCAATCTCAAAAAAAAAAAAAAAGAATATTAGCATCCTTGGACTCTACCTTTTAGATGTCCTTTACCCACACATACACAAGTTGTGACAACCAAAACGGTCTCTAGGTATATTCAAGTACATGTTCCTTGGAAGGCAAAATCTCTCCCAATTAAGAAGCTAAAATTTGCCCTATAGGAAGTTTTCAAATAAAAAGTGTTGGAGCTGGGAGAGCATTTCAGGAGGAGGAAACATTCTGTTAGTGAGATTTTTGTTGATACAGATTTTCAAATAAAACATACACCACAAAACAAATGGCAACAACAACAATAACAAAAAGACCACGGTTACCTACTTCTAATTCTCAAGTTGGAATTCAGATCACTCTTGCCTGTATGACTTGTTGCTGCCCCTTTAAACAAAAATTCGCACCCTGTAGCCAGCCTGCTTGTGCTGAATAAGGTGTCTTCATATAATTGTCAAGAAAAAAGCAGGTCTGGCCTGAAGCCGTCTCCCAAAACATATTTTAACTTACTGAATCTCTGGGCTGGTTAAAGTTGTTTGGCCTTCAGCCTCCTGGTTTATATCACTGCCCCAAGCAGGGTATTACCACTCAAGAATACATGGTCTCACTTTTATTGGAATGATATTTATAGGTACTGCTTATCCTCTATATGAATATGTTTAATATGCAGAGAGTATATAACCAGGCTTGGTATAAAGTCAGATCATTTCCACCAAGACTTGCCTTATTTCAATTTTGAACAGATAAAAATTAACTTGTGTGCTTAGAATCCTGAAATCTGAAGCAAAAAAAGGAACTTAGAGGATCTAGTGGGAAAAGCATAGGTTTCAGAATACAGACAATTATGAGTCACATTTGGTCTCAGCTATATGATCTTGTGATCTTGGACACATAAAACAGCTTCAGTTTTCTTTTTTTTTTTTTTTTTTTTTTTTTTTTTTTTTTTTTTTTTTT
>NW_016806836.1:5615573-5683744 GCF_001698545.2 Rhinopithecus bieti
TTTTTGAGATGGAGTCTCACTCTGTCACCCGGGCTGGAGTGCAGTGGCACAATCTCAGCTCACTGCAACCTCTGCCTCCCGGGTTCAAGCAATTCTCCGCCTCAACCTCCCAAATAGCTGGGATTACAGGCACCCACCACCATGCCCAGCTAATTTTTGTATTTTTAGTAGAGACGGGGTTTCACCATCTTGGCCAGGCTGGTCTTGAACTCCTGACCTCGTGATCCACCCACCTCAGCCTCCCAAGAAGATAATAATTCTTACTTTGCAGAATCGTTATGAAGATATAAAATATAATAGCAATGTCAAGCATACCATAGATGTCCAAAAATGAAACGTCCCTCTTTCCTTTAATTTGTCCAGTTCCACTCCTCTCAGGTATCCCCAGTGGCTGTTCCCCTAAAAATGTGGGAGCAAGCCTGTCCTAAGACCATCCCTCATCCTGTACCTCCAGAGGATCTTCAAATTCTCTCAATTTTACCTCCATTTTTAGTTAGGTCCCCGTATTTTCTTTTTTAAACTCCTGGGATAGTTTTTCAATTATACCACTAAAGCCAAAGACAAAATCTAACCATGTCACTCTCTATATAATATCTTTTTTTAGTCCCACGGGTTTCTAAAATTCAGGCTCTAAAATGGGATTTTGACTCACCTCTCCAGCCCCATTTCTCTTAGACGTTACCTTTTACATCCTGTGCTCTCTCAGTGCCAAACTTCTGATGATGTCCTGCATGCTGTTTCATATCATCATGCCTTTTCAATATTGTATGTGTGAATAAAATAACAGTTTTTTTCTTTATTCAAAGCTTTATACACGTGTATGCATGGCTTAGAGTCACATGTTTTAGTTTGTTTATTTTAGAACAACCGTGGCTATTTATTTATTTTATTTATATTGTGATAAGAAAACTTAGCATGAGATCTCTACTCTTAGCAAACTTTTAACTTTCTAATATGGTTTTGCCATGTCCCATCCAAATCTCACCTTGAATTGTAATCATCCCCACATGTCAAGGGAGGGGGGCAGGTGGAGATAATTGAATCATGGGGGTAGTTTCTCCCATACCGTTCTCATGGTAGTGAATTAGTAGATCTGATGGTTTTATAAATGGGAGTTCCCCCTGCACAAACTCTCTTGCCTGCTACCATATAGGACGTGCCTTTGCTCCTCCCTGCCTTCCACCATGATTTTGAGGCCTCTCCAGCTATGTGGAACTGTGAGTCCATTAAACCTCTTTTTCTTATAAATAACCCAGTCTCAGGTATGTCTTTATTAGCATGAGAACAGACTAATACACTGTGCAACACAGTACTATAAAAAGCGAGCACAGCCTTGTACATCAGATCTCTCCAGAATGTATTTACCTTGTATAACTGAAACTTTATACCTGTTGAACAGCAATTCATTTCCTCCCTTTACCCAGCACCTAGCAGTCACCATTCTATTCCTGTGCCTATGATTTTGACTAGTTTAGATACTTCATGTAAGTGGAATAATACAGTATGTGTCCTTCTGTGACTTGCTTATTTCACTTAGCATAATGTCCTCCAGGTTCATCTATGTTGTCACATATTGCAAGACTTCCTGTTTTATTTTGAGGCTGAGTAATACAGATTAAATATTTAATGTGCTAATATGGATTAAATATCTCTCACATCCAATGCTGTAAGACATGTAGAAGAAATAGGCGGAAAGCTCTGTGACAGTGGTCTGGGCAATGATTTTTGGATATAACATTAAAAGCATAAACAACAGAAGTAAAATTAGACCATTGAAATCACATCAAACTACAAGGTTTTGCACAGCAAAGGCAACAATTAGCAGAATGAAGAGATAGCCTACAGAATGGAAGAAAATATTTGCATACCATATACCTGATAAATGTAACATCCAAAATATATAAGGAACTCGTGTAAGTCGATACCAAGAAAACAAATAACCTGATTGGAAAGAGGGCAAAGAACTTGAATCGACATTTCTCCAAAGACATTCAAATGGACAACAAGTACATGAAAAGATTCTAAACATCACTAATCATCATGGAAGTGCAAATCAAAACCACCATGAGATATCACACGCTGGCTAGGATAGCTGTCATTTTAAAGATGAAAGGTAAGTGTTAGTAAGGATGTGGAAAACTTGTCCTCTGTTGGTGGAGATGTAAAATGGAGCTATAAAAAATAGTATGGAGTTCTCTCAAAAGATTAAAAATAGAATTCCCACATGATCCAGCAATCTCATTTCTGGATATCTACCCAGAAGAATTGAAGTTAGAATCTCAAAGAGATATCTGCATTCCCATATTCGTTGCAGCATGATTCACAATAGCCAAGACATGGAAACAACAATGAATGGATAAAGAAAATGTGGTCTATTCATCAAACCATTTTGGATGTTGTTTCCTTAGATGGAAACACCCTCGCACCCTTGTCCACCCATCAGAATCCTACCGATTTATCCTCAAGGATCAGCCACCTTCTGACCTCACACTTGCCTGCCTCCCCACTGCCATCACTTCTTTGCTTTGACACAACCTTGTACACATTTCTACATTGGTATGTGTGATACATCAGTGATTTAACTATTTGTTTATGGGTCTGTCTTCTTCACAGGAGAGTGAATTACTATAGAGCAAGAGCCACATTGTATTAATCTTTGTGTTCCCAGCTATCATCACTGACCCTGTACTAGTGTATGATCCATATGCATTTGATGGATAAGTCCACATGTAACGTGAAGCCCCACAGTGACAGGAACTCACGACACTGCAAGGTATTCACCTGATTTGGACTGTGTGCCCCGTGTCAAACTTATATTGATAAATCTTCCATCCATATTGTCGTATCTACATCCCTATCCCGTCTACCCCAGATCCTACTTAGAAAGAATACATATAATCCGTCATAAAAGCAGCTGCTGTTTAATTACTACAATGCAATCAACATCACCTAGCGATAACATTTCCTCTTTTGGAGAATCCTTTCAATTATTCTTTGTGGAGCATGAAGTCTGGGTCCCTCACCACTTTATCTCCCTAATGGAGATGGGGTGTGAGTCTATAACGAAGCTCAAGATGCCACGTCTAGAACTAAACTCAAGATGCTCAGTGGGCTCTGACAGCAGGGTAAGCCTTGGCCCTATGCATGATATAGTGGTATTTCCCCCCATTCTTAGGGGACAAAATATAATATGCTTGTGTTATTCCTGTATTTTCCTATTATAGCTGTAACAGTAACCAACTCTAATGGGTTCTTACCCGGTATCAAACACTGCAGAATCAGTGGCCTGAGACTAGTCTTCTCTCTCTACTTTCTGAATTCAACTGGTTGGCTATTCTCCTGTCCTCCCATTTATACTAGAAGTCCTCTTGGTGAGCCACTGCTTCAGGGTTATCAGCCAGGTTGGTCCATACAAATAGTTTTTGTTTGTTTGTTTGTTTGTTTGTTGTTGTTGTTGTTGTTTTTGTCTATCTCTGCTTAGCAGTGTCCTTTTGCCAACATGGCAAGAATAAAAACCCATGAGCCAATGGTGCTCACAGTCACATAAGCAATGGATCATAGCATTCAGTCCAGGTACCAGGCAAGCCAGAATATCTAACCTCAAAAATGTCTGCTGAATTCACCATTCAAGGGTCACTGAGATCCGAAGACCCATATTCCATAACTCCACCAGTGCCCCTTTGAGCTCTAGGATAACTATAATTTCAGAAATCCTATGCCCTGCCCAAAGTCTTAGTGTTTTAAACCACTCAGATTTATTTAATGAAACTTATAATTGCTCACATGTATTGACTGCACTTTAGATACCAGGAAGTCTTCAGGCAGATTCATTTTTAAATAGAGAAAACTGAGGTTTAGAGAGATTAATTAACTTGGCCAAGAATATTACACTTATTATTTAGCAGGAGAGGTAGGATGTAAACCCAGACTTAATTGCAGAGCTCAAACACCTAAATTCCATACTGCACTGCCTTCTGAATAGTTTATTCTCATACTATAGTGATAGTTTGAGATCCCATCAGTAGTAGGCAGCTGGAAGCCAAGACCAAGGAAAACCTTCAGGAGCAATAGTGACCACCTTTGGGTAGCACCGTTTATGCAGGGCACGGATAGGGACAAAGACAAATGGAAAAGTGGTTACCGTCCTATAGGGTTCTCCATGCCATGACAGCATGCTCTGGCTCCTCTTACACCCCCCACCATACCCCGATTCTCCCTGTACCCCACCTTACTCTGTGTCAATTGCTATTATGTGCAGCCATTATTTGTCCTGCTTTGTCCCCCTTCTCCCCCTCTTTTCCTGCCTGGACCTGGCACCCATCTCCATGACACTCTCCACCTGGCCCAGGCAGTGTGTGTTTGTGAAATTCATCCCTTATATCTCAGTTCCAGAACTGCTCTGTCTTGTCCATGAACACACATGAGAGATATTGCCAAGTGATGTACAGGGATCTGCAAGCAGTCTGCCAATGGTGTACCCAGGCAGGAGGCAGTGTGGATTTCTCCTGGGATCAGAAACATGTGGATGCTTTAGAACTGGCTCCAGTCCAAGGAAAGAGAAGAGTCATTTCCCCCAGTAGGAAAATATCCCTGAACTCCATCCTCTCAGCAAAGGCTAGCTCAGGCCCAGAGTCCATCAAAACTTCAATTTTATCAAAGTCTCCTCTATAGATGCCATTTTATGTGCTATTAAACAGAACAATGCAGCTCGCCAGTAAAATCATTTGCAATAACAGCCCATTAAAAGCTTCCCTTAATATGGAACTTTCTAATTAATGTAAATGGGGTGCAAAGCTTGGAAAGCCAAGTTGATTCTAATGTTCAGAAAGTAGGTGAAATAGGAAAGGGTCTTATTTTTCATTAGCAGTGTATTAGGGGATCTAATGAAATCTTTATGGCTTGGATATATTACCAAAAAAAGTCACAATTGCTTTGTTTCCTGCTTCATTTCTCTGCCACCTTTCTCTATAAATATTGCTATGTTACATATTAGATTTGAGAAAATAGAATTTTCTTTTATACAAAAAAAGGCATGGAGTTTGTGTCTGAATTGTATCGGGTTTGCTATGTTGAAGGTGGAAGGGAACACAGTAAAGATGAACGTTATTTCCCAGATGTCTAAGCTGGAAACTGAGACCCAAAGAGAGGTGAAGACTAATCGAGTCACTTACTTATTTCTCTCTCCTTCTCTCTCTTTTCTTCTCTCTTCCCTTCTTCCCCCATTTTCCCTCCCTTCTTTTCTTCCACTCCTCCTTCCCTTCTTTTCACTCACCCTGAAACATATTGAGCACTATATCTGTCAGGTTAGGCTAGATTACACCTCAATGACAAATTCCCAAATCTCAAAAGTTAAACATCAAACATCAAAAGCATATCTTTCACCCACACTATATGTTAAAACATCAAATGTTTACTTCTCGCCTGTATGACACATCCGTCATGGGTCAGCAGGGAGCAGAGTCACACAGGGACCTGGGCTGACGGAGCTGCCAGCAAGCTGAATGTTGCCAGTCATAATGTCAGAGGGAAAATAGAAAGCGGCAAATTGGGCTTTGGCTCTTAAAGCACTTACCTGGATAAAACGGTCACTTCTGCTCACACTTTGTGGCCAACACAAGTAATCTGGCCATACTTAACTTCAAAGGGCTCAAAAGTATCATCCTACAATGAATCTAAAAGGTCCCCAATGAGGTTTGAATCTGTGTCCCCACCCAAATCTCATGTTGAAATGTAATCCCCAGTGCTGGAGGTAGGGCCTGGTGGAAGGTGATTGGATCATGGAGGCAGTTTCTCATCATTTAACACCACATGCCCTTGGTGCTGTTGTCATGATAGTGAGTTCTTATGAGATCTAGTTGTTTAAAAGTGTGTGGCACCTCCCTCCCTTACTCCCACTCCTACCATGTGAGATGTGCCTGCTCCTCCTTTGCCACCTACCATGATTGTAAGTTTCCTGAGGCCTCCCCAGAAGCCAAGTGGATGGCAACATCATGCTTCCTGTACAGCCTGCAGAACTGTGAACCAAGTAAACCTCTTTATTTATCAATTACCCAGTTTTAGGTATTTATAGCTGTGAAAAATGGACTAACACACTAACACATCCCCGTGAGCCAACTAAGGTAATAATCTATGATATCAAAATGAATTAGAAACACCCTACTGTTGGGGAGCTCAGAGTCCAGTGGGAGAACAAGAATGCAATCAAGACGGCATGATACGTGCAATGCAAAGCTACGTTAAGAGCCCTAGGACCAGGCAGGCTCATTTTCTTTCCCCTTTGCCAGCCCTTTACTGGGGCTTCTCTGTTTCTTGCTATATGATCATCTTCCCCATTCCCACTGGGTCCCAATGTCTGGGAGGGAAACATTCTCTGTTCCAGTTCTCAGACCCAAAGGCTTATGAGAAGGGGAACTATCTGAGACCAACCAGGCCAGGCAGGCCTGAGGCTAAGGGAAGTGAGGAGTACATGGAGGGAAGGCCCAGGTTGTTCAGCATCTGAGGCAGCACAGTGAATGTGGGCTAAACCTGATCTCTGCATAGCCTACCAATCAGTGCCTAACGCATCTCAGTGCCAGAAAGCTGGCCATTTTAGGAGACAGTGCTCCAGCACATGGAGGAGGTGGTAGGGTGATTTAGATCAGGTATCCAGTCTCCACAGGGAGCTGGAGAGAGTGGGATAAGGAAACTGAGGCAGGATGCAGCACAGGGCAACACTGAAATTCAAGGTTTTTAAAAATCAGCCTGCAGTAGCATTCTGACCCCAAACCTATCTACTGAAATAGGGCTTAGGTTCTTAGTGGACTACCAGCCTCACATTTACTCTATGGGCCTTGGGCAGGATTGACTATCGAACTCGTGGGAGCCAGAGATTAAAGCTTTGGGAATGAAGGAGTCCTTGATTTTGGTGGGCTTGCTATGGATGGCCAGACTTCATACCCTTCACGTCCCTCTGCAACAGGCCTTTTAAAAGCCCATGAGAAAATGCTCTGGCTGCCTTTGTAATCACTTTCCAGTCAGCTTCACAGAATTGTGAAATTGATTATCCTGCTGATCTCACACAAGCTTTGGAGGAAAGCACGGGGGCACTTTAATTCTTTGTTGAGTTCTGCACACTGATTCAAGGAGACTTTAGCTTTTCCATTCATCCCCAAAAGGAAGGAAGTTCAAATTACCTTGAAATTACAATTTAGGGGCATCAAGCCTCGGCCGGTCTGTTTCATTTTCCCAATCACCCAGCCAGGGCCAAGGTCGAGAAAGGAGGTACCTGGCGCATAACTCCTTTGTAGGAATGTGAAGAAGGGGTGGAGCTGGAGACCGAGCTCCTGCTGCCTTCCATAGGCTCAAGTGCCTCTAGGAAAAGTAAGAGTGAGAGGCTCTGGGAAGCATGCACTGGATCCCTCAAATTTGAGTCTGGTGGTTCTAGGTCTCCCCACGAGATGATGATTAGGGTGTCATAATTATACCAAGGCACTCCCACTCGTTTTTCTTTGTTTTCCTCTTCTGTTATGATTAAACAGTTGGGATTTCTCTATTCCTGCAGGGAAATGAATAGAACTTTGTCATGCATTTCACCAGCCTAGAGATTCAGGGAAATCTTCCTGCAATAAAGGGGCTTGACCCGGGACTTGAGTAATGACCAGGTGTTGGCCAGTTGTAGAAAATTGGAAGTTCATCACAGACAGAGGCGACAGCATATGCCAAGGCACAGAGGCACTTTGCAGAGCAAGACTGAGGGAGGGAATGGTAGGCGTAAGACTGGGGAGGCTGGGCACTCCAGAGATGAGCGAGCACCTGAAGGCAGAAGCAAAGGCTTACATGTTCAAAATGAAGTGCAGCATTCCAAGTGCAAAAATGGAGCTGTGGAGGCATGGGAGAAGCATCAAGTGGGGAATGGTTGCCTTGGAGACTTGCTGGAGCAAGTTGAGTCAATGTCACACCTGTCAAATTACACATGGAATTCACAAGGAATTTCTTTTTTCTGTAAATGAGGCTGATAAGTATTGAATGCTTACTACATGTCAGAACTATTTTAACAGCTTTGCGCGAATTATTTAATCATTTCAAAATCCTATGAAGGAGATACCATTAGTATCTGCGCTCTACGGATGAGGAAACTGAGCCTCGGGAAGTTAAACAATTTGCAGGTCATAATACTGGTAAATGGAGGAATCAGTATTCAAATACAGGTAATCTGAACCTAGAGCCCATATCTTAACCACAGCACAATGCTGCCTCCAGTGATCTTAAGAAAATAGAGCTTTTTCGTTCCTTTGTTCATTCCACAGATACTCACTGAGTTGCAGATATGCCTCAGGCTTTGTGCCAAGTTTTGGGATTACAGGGTTGTGCAAGACGGCAAGTTAGATTCCCACATGCAGAACTCAGTCTAGCGGGGAGACAGAAAATGAGTGAACAATTAACCAAAAAAGATACTGTTAGGTTGCAAAGGAAGAGTAAAATAGGGCATCAGGAGAGAAAACACAGGAACTTGAAAGGATCTTTGGTGCCACACAGCCCAAATCCTGACTTTCGGAGATGAAAGAATTGAAGCCAAGAAGAGAGGTATGATCTCAGAATCATACAGTCAATAGGTATCTGTGAAGAGAAAAGAATCAAAAGCTCCTAATAAATTTAAGAGATGTTTATCTGGTGCCTCCCACTGTCCTAGGCACCAGTAATGCAGTGCTGAGCAAGACCATCATGGTCCCTCTCCTCGGGGATCTTACATCCTTGCCCATACTCTGTGGCGGTTGCTGTGCTGCCTGGGGACCTGAAGCTTTATAATGCACACTTCATTTCATCAAATGTCAGTTTGGCTCCAGAATCTGAATTCTCAACCAGTGAGATGTACTACATCTGTTAGGCCTCCTATTCTGCCCCAACCTCTGCCTCTGCAATAATCAGTCCTGCTCTGTGTAGGACCCCTAGTACTACTTTTGCACTATTAGTTATGATGATACTGTTTTTACTACTGCTACTCTATTGTGCTGCTGTGGTATTCAGGATACTATCATCCAGGTTCTTCCTATAGTGTTATTTTTGTGAATCACAGCATTAATGCTACTACTTCACTCTGGCTTCATCTTTCTCTTCCTTCACTTTTCTTTTCTCTCCTCCAAAGCCATGTCTTCCACAGGCAATTATTTACAGAGGTGGGGAACTGAGGCTCAGAACTAGGAAATGTCTCCTCTACAGTCACAAGGCTCACAACTGGAAGCACAGCATTTTAGGTTGAAGTCATTTGTTAGGTTGAGGTTTTAGGTTGAGGTCAGTGGTACTTTGAAATTGAGACAAAGAGCTTGCAGCTGAAAGTCTATTGGTGTTTAGAACCTCGTTACACCATGTAGGGTCCACCAATTAACAACAGCATCAGAATCTCCTGGGAATGCGTTTGAAATGCAGAACGTCAGGCCCCAACCCAATCTACCAAATCAGAGTTCAGTTTGGTCGTAGGTTAAAGCTTGCAAAACAGTGGTTTATGCATGCATACGTTTGTGTTGGGGGAGTACAATCAGGGGCAATGACCACTGTTTGCCCAGAGGGACCACCATGTTTTGGGCATCTTTACCTTCTAGAAATAAACCACTTGTTGGAAGCACATTAGACTTGAGGATTTTTGGAGTTAGTATGTACCCTGAGCTCAGGGGTCCACCTGGGCTCACAGGCAGATCTCCCTGACTTTTCTCTCTTCTGTGTGCAACTCCACCCAGTGCCTGACTTCTATTGCTCCTGAATGTTTCTGCAAAGGTTATTTAAGCACAGGTGAAATGCAGGGCTTTGCTGAGAAGGAAACACGGTGGTAACAATGGCATTTATCCAAGTTATCAAAGGACGGAGGTAATTGCAATATGAACCAAAAGATACGCAGCTGACAGCCTTGCTCCCTCTCTTTCTATGTATCTTCTCTTTACACGATCCAAACTATCACCCATGTGTGCTTTCTTTAAAAGGGGAAATGTGATAACATCAGCCTCTGGTTTAATTCCACAGCTGGCATCCCACAGTTTTGTGAAGTTTGACTTCCTTATCACGCCTTTCAAGACCCTTTGCAATCTGACCCCAGTTCACCACTCCTGCTCATCTCCCCCACTATGGACTCGATCACACAGAATTTCTCACCATTTTTTTCATATTCCCTGGGCTTTTGTGGCTGGGGATCTTTCCTCGAGCTGCTCCTTCTGTCTGGAATTCTTTGCCTCAATCTGCTCAGGAGCTTCTTTTCATGTCATGAACACTGCTGATGTCTGCCCAACACCCAAGTCTGGACTTTTCACCATTGTACCTCCTAAATCTTCCCTTTCAGAAGGGGCCATGGAAACGGTGAGGTTCTTCGGGTGAGGGTTAGGGTCTGGCCGTGAACTTCTCCCCAGAGAGGCTGTTATGCTGTGGTCAGGAGCACTGTGGTGTTTCTTTTCCAGAAAGGCAATTGGACTGTCTGGTGCACAGGAATGGAACAGAAGATGTGTCTCCGCAATGGAGCCATTGATCACTGTCATAGAGTGCAACCAGCTGTGGCCTGGAGAGAGAACGTGCTTTGGAGAAGTTCTCTCAGGGAGAGTATTCCGTACTATGCGACACTTGAGAGTGTGGTGAGGGTCAGCCAGTGTGAGAAGATTCTTTCCTAATGACATTTCTGAGACAGTTTTGCACTGAATCAACTGTAGAATGTCTCTCCTTTCTGCTGTGGGAACATAGGATTGCTATTTCTCCCCTGCAGGGTGGAGCGTTTCCATCTTTCATCCTGCAAGCTCGTATCTTTTCAGTCCCGTTCATCACAGTTTTCTCATGTAATTGGGGATGCAATTTTCCCCATCCACTGTGATCATTTGCTGTTGGCAAAATTCAGCCTTTGGATTCTGGAACTATGTTAATTTGTAGAGCTTCCACATTTTTTTCCCCAAAGAATTTTGCTATCTTTATATCCTCTCATGCTGCTTTATTGGTTATGGTGGTTGTTTGTTTGTTTAATTCTGATTGCTTGTATTCTGATAGCAATGTTGAACACTAATGTTCTGAGCGGGTACCCCTTCTTTGCTTTTGCTTTAATGGGACTGTCCTGACTTTCACTACTAAAAATAAAATTGATTGTCAATCATTCTATAAGCCTTCACCCTGCTTTTCTTCATAACATCTATCATTCACTTCCTTTTATGTTTAAATAAAGAAAAATCTGCCTATCTATCCATCTATCTATCTGTATCTCATTTATTTATCTGTTTACTTGGTTACCACCTCTCTTAGTTCCTTTGTTCTGTTATAACAGAATGCCATGGACTGGGTAATTAATAAAGAACAGAAATATATTTCTCAAACTTCTAGGAGGCTGGGAAACCCGGATCCAGGGGGGGCAGGTTTTGTGTCTGGTGACGGCCTAGTCCCTGCTTCCAAGAGGACACTTTGAATGCTGTTGTCTTCATATGGCAGAAGGCTGAAGGGCAAAAAAGGGCCTAAGCTAGTTCCTTCTAGCCTTTTACGATGGCAAAACCATCCTGGTTTAATCGCTTCCCCAGAGGCCTCACCTCTTAAAGCCACCACAATGGGAATTAAGTTTAAACATGAATTTAGGAGGGGTCAAATTTACAACATGGCACCCCTTGTCTTTCCTAGTAGAATGTAACCTCTCTGAGGGCAGAGACTGTGTCTCACTCTTCTTTGTATCCCTGGCACATGATGGGCACTCAGTAAAGGATTGTTGAATATAGCATAGACATGATTGTCCCCTTCCATTAAGAAAGACTTTCCCTGTGCCCCCGACACACACACCCCAATTATAAATACATTACTTTTTCTTTAGAAATTGATGTTGAATTTTGTCAAATAAACATTTTGGAGTCTTTGGGATTAACTTTGAGCTATGGCTAAACGTAATTACTTTGGTCAAATCTTAATTACAATAATCCTGGTGGAATTTCTGGAATAGATTCTTCTTTGTAATCGTATATTATTCTTTTAAAATTGATACGCTGGTCTAGAATTTTGGTTTTGGTAATTGGTTTTGTTTTGCTGTGATTCTGTTCTCTGTGTCAGATTCTAGTTGTTACTAACTTCTTGTAAGAAGCTTCCAGCCATGACATGAACCCCAAAAGATATGTAAAACCCCATCAGCAATCCATGAAACTCTCACTCCAGCAACACTCTGTATTATCATTTTAAATTATCTTTACTGTTTGGAAAAGCAAACCTAGATATCTAACAAAAACTTGCAAGTATTTGATTTCTAGTGAGGTGAAATCTCTTTTCCCCATTGGTAATATGTATCTTGGTGAATTTCCTGCTCATGTCATTTATCATTGTTTTTCTATTTGCATGTTCTTCTTTTTTATTGATTTGTAAGAGCTTTTTCATATTTGAAAATATTGACTTTCTCTGCCATATATGTTTATATATTCTTCATTTTGTTGTTTCCCTTTAATATAATTTATTGTAAGTTTTAACATTATTACAGTATGATTTTTAAACTCTATCACTGGGTTTATTAAGGTACATTTTCTTCATTTACTTGCATGTTTAAAAAGTCTGGACCAGAGATCAAACAACTAGCCACAGCTATTGACTTCTAATAAATATATGGCTTTATTTATTTTACGTTTGATACTTGATTTAATGAGGTTTCCCCTTGTCCACAGACCACACCTGACCTTTTTCTTGAAACTCAGAGGGCAGCAGACCCTGCCTCTAAAAAGGTCTTGAGAAGAAAGGGCTGGTGTTGAGAGTGAGACAGATGGGCTATGGCAGTGATGCTTTCTACTCAGGGAATCTGCCACACTTCCCTGCAGCTGGCAGAAGCTGAAACACACTGAGGTCATTGCTTTTTTATTTAGATGTTAGGGGTTAGAGGTGCTGACTTGCACCTGTTCTGCCTCCTAGACTGTCACTTGCCCTCTATGCTCCCACCTCCCTGGAGCCCCCAATTCCCAAACAGGGTCACAGGCCCCACCCCACCACTCACTGGCCTCAGCTCAGATTCTCCCCCTGGGTCCTGCGTAATTCATGCTGTGAGGTGCCTCACTGGCATCTTTGACCCATGGTTCCTGGTGCAGGTCTTACTGGTGATTGTTCCATCCTGGGATTCACGAACTGTAGGGTGGTACAGGGCAAGGAGAGCTGGACTTGGAATCAAACAGTGTGCACGTGAAATCTGACCTTTCATTCACTGGTTTTGGTATATCCACAGCTTTCCTCTCCTCCCTGCACGTGGTGTCACACCGTTCTGCACGCTACACAGAATTATGGTCAGGGTCAAGTCAGGTCCGCACTTTGCAAATGACACGCCTCTATATGTATGTCCATAATTTCTATTATTGCTACTGCGAATTGATATTGGTATCAACAGTTTCATTTATAGTCTGAGGTTGCTGCCGCTGGCCACTGCTAGCATCAAAGGCTGTTAGATGCATCCATGCAGCAGACAGGCCATTTGGGGATGTGACAATCAAAAAGGAGTGGATTCTGTTCCCTTGGAGAGTTCTTGTCAATGATAGGATCCTGTCGGTTTACAAATAAAAAATCTAAATATTTAGAAAGCCCAAGCTTCTACATGAAAATAAGGATTAAAAACGAATATTTATGAGCTGATCGTTCTGCAACTCTGTCCTCAAAATGCTTCCTTTGGTGACACTTAGAAGCCTGTCACTCTTTGAACAGAAGCCAGAGCCCAGCAGCATACCACTAACTCCATGACCTTGACTAAGTCACTTAACCTCTCTGAGCCTGTCTCCTCAGCAGTAAAGTTGGAAGGATGATACTAACTCCTGGTGTTACTCTGCAAAGTAAATAATGCAATGTATACTGTAGAGCCTAGTGAAATGCTAGGCACACAGTAGGAACTCTGCAAAATGTGAGTGTCCTCCATAGGCCCTGATTTGGCTAAGATCCCTGTCGTTTCTTTCTGCCTAGGATGTGGCAAAAGTCTCTGTGTTTTGTTATATTTTAGTTAGGCATTGTTTTAGTCTATTCAGATGGCTGTAACAAAATACCACACACAGGATAACTTATAAAGAACAGAAATTTATTTCTTGCAGTTCTGGAGGCTGGGAAGTCCAAGATTAAATTGCCGACAAGTTGGGTGTCTGGGGTGGGTTCTCTTCCTGGTAGATGCCACCTTCATGCTGCGTCCTCACATGGTGGAAAGGGAAAGGTGGCTCTCTGGGGTCTCTTTTATAAGGGCGCTAATCCTGTTCCTGACAGTTCTGCCCTCCCGAAGGTCCCACCTTTTAATATTATCTTTTTCAGAGTTAGGTTTCAATGTATGAATTTGGGGGGACATTCAAACTTTAGCAAACATCCTCTCAATTGAATTAAAAACACTTTATCAGAATCGGGAAAGCCCTGGCTTGGCACAGTGGTTCACACCTATAATCCCAGCACTTTGGGAGGCTGAGGTGGGTGGACCACTTGAGGCCAGAAGTTTGAGACCAGCCTGGCCAACTTGGTGAAACTGCGTCTCTACTAAAAATATAAAAATTTAGCCAGGCGTGGTGGTGCATGCCTGTAGTCCCAGCTACTTGGGAGACTGAGGCAGGAGAATCACTTGAACCCAGGAGGCGGAGGTTGCAGTGAGCCAAGATTGTGCCACTTCCAGCCTTGGTGACAGAGCAAGACTCCATCTCAAAAAAAAAGTTGAGAAAACCCTGTCTTCTGTTTAACAGTCACTCTCCAGTCCAGAGCCCCTATTTTCTGACCAACTCTCTTGCTCATCTGTCTTTAATTGTCTCCCTTCACTTGGAAACATAGTCAAGGACCGAGGGGTCTTCACATCTTGGAAAGTTGGACTCTTCATTCTTTCATTACATCTTGGATTATTAGGGAAGTAAGGGATGTTTGGAGTCTCTTGATACAGGGTGACTCCACTCTCTCCCCAGTACCCAAAATAGCCTGAAGACTAGCTGCATAAACATCCTACGAGTAGACAAGGTTTGCTAAAAATGCTGATGTCCTGACTATATTCTGGACCAACCTACATGGAGACTCGGTCCCAACCACCTGCCATATGATCCCTCTAAGGTGACCCCAGTCTTACTCCCTAGTTCACCTGGACAGGGGTAGAAAGCCTATAATTTAGCAGCTCACCTGGACACAACTGATCATGCCACCTTGATGAAAGGACTGATTCTACACTTGATCTTAGCCAGAAGGCTGAGAAGCAATGCGAAAGGACTGATTCTGAAATTACCAGCCAATGTAGTTGAGGTTCTTAACATTCTTTCCCTTGAACCAGGGACTGGGCTCAAGTATATGATATAGTGGTAGAATTTCAGGCACTGGGCTTGGCAATTTGGGGTTGGAGAACAACCTTGGGCTGTTCTGAAACTGAAGCTTATTTATTCATGCAACAAATATCTATTAAGGATCTACTCTTTGTTTTAGGTGCTAAGGATACTACAATGACCACAGCCAACATGGCCCCTTTTTTGTGTGTTGCTTAGAGTCTTGTCTGAGTGGAAAATATTAATCAGATAAACAGATAAATGTGAAATTGCATGAGTAATATGCGCTGTAAACATTTGCTTCAAAAGTAGCTGCAGGAGAGGGCTTGAAGTAGAGTATCAGTTGCTTTTTCTTAGTGTACCCCCTGTAAGTGGTGCTTTGGCGGCAGATGTTAAGATGATAGTGGGAAGATGGTAGAAGAAGCAATGTGAGACGTAAGACCAAATAATCAGTGGTTTGACTCTGAGTCACAAAGAAAATGTTGGCACATGATGGTGCCTTTTTGATGTCCTTATTCCCTCACCGACCAGTGGTACAGATCCTGGCCCCATGGTCAGGTTTCACCTCTGGCTGAAACCACTGCCTTATGGGGCTGCTGTTCTGTACCCCTCCAGAGGGCACCATCCCCATTGTTACAGTGTAAACAATGCTCCTGAGAGTTGTGCAAAATCGTGGTTCTGGTCCTTTAAAAGCCACTGTGGCACACTGGACTTGAGCAGGGAAGTTTTGCCCAAGTAAATAACAATAGAGCCCAGAACTGAAGGAAGAGGTGTTAACCAAACCAAGAGAGGGTGGAAGAGCATGGTGTAGTGAGGGAACAGCATGGCCAGAACCTCTGGTGAAAGATGCAGGGCCAGTACCAGGGGTAAGGAGAAGACAAATGTGACCTGAGTGCAAAAGCAGTGAGATGATGTGGGAGTAACAACAACCAAGGCAAGACCTTGTGTGATCTTCAGACCACAGTACAGATGGTTGTTTTTATCCTAAGAGCAATGGAAAACTATTGAAGAACTTTAATGTCTTAACAGTAAAGATAGATTGCGTTTATCGAGCGCTTATTATGTCCAGGCACTGTTATAGGGGCTTTACAAGTATTATCTCAGTTATTCCTCATTCTGACCTATAAGAAAGGGACATCATTGTTTCCATTTAACAGAAGAGGAAATCAAAGTACCAAGATGCTAAGCACCTTGCCCAAAGTCTCAAAGCTAGTAAGTGGCTCACATTGTTGATCACTGAAGACAGTTGCCTCCCGCTTTTGACAAGAACTGAGTAAGGGCTCCTACTGTTCTTGAGTGTAGCAAGGAAAAACCCAGCCCATCCTCTGATGAAAAGGTCCACCCCTCTTCCAGGGACATGTCCAGGCAGGGCAGCATGGTATGCCTGAGTGTATGTGTAGCTCAAGGGGAAGGCTTGACACCTGGCATAGGTACTGACTCCTGTCGCTGGCCGTTATCTGGAGCTGGTGCCTGAGGATTCCGACAAGGCAGAGAAGCCCTTATCAGCCCACACAGCTGCTTCCTGGGCTGTTTACCCCAGGGAGTTACATGGCAGTGAAATGAAGGCATTGACATTCAGTTCCACTTCTTGGACAAGCTGTGCTGCCTTGGGGAGCATCACATACCCATATGAATTAATGTGGTTTGGAGTCTGCACTTTGGATGATTCCATGGCTCATAACATGCAGGTTACAGGACTTGGGATGGGTAAGCATGGACCTGGACACAGAGAGAGGAGGGGACATGAAGGCAGCTACTGACCTAGGGGAGCCAGCATCTCTTGGCTGTTTGCTGAGGAAAGAGCAAGGAAAAGATTGAAGATTCAAATGAGGTGTTTACTTAGGTGAGATGTTCTCATCAGGGAAATATACTTTTTAAGAACACAGCATCCCTCAAAATAGCTCAAATTGCCTTACAGAAAATCTTGAGCAGACGATGAAAAGTGATTTGGCATCATGGATATACAATTGGAAACCCAATACCCAGGCTTCTCTTTCTTTCTCTTCCTCGTTGTCTCTGCTACTTGCTTCCTTAGGTCTGTCTGCCCCATCCTCCTTTCTGCACGCTGGCTTTTCTTTTTGTTTGGGTGTTGATTTTCTTCCCTGTCACCCACTTCAAAGGATGTGTTCTTCAGCCTGAAATGGGACTAACTCTGGCGCCCACTATCTCTGGGCCTTTGAGCTCCAGCACTTTTTATTTCTATTTTGTGGCTTAATATATTCAGTCCTCTTAGCAATTGAATATGTTCCCACAGCACCATCGACTCTATAACAGCAATTGTGGTTCAGGCGCTGGGAGAAGTAGCCTGCAAAGCATAGGTTCAGGGTGGAGAGGGTATTAAAATTCTCCAGATGCACCCAGATTTGGAGACAGGTAGTACATTCCTTCTCTTACAGTCTCGTTTGTTGGAGTGCTGTCATGGTTCATGAGTTATTTATTCTTTGGAGGCAAAATCTGGGCCCTTAGAATTTTGTCATTAAATGAAAGAGTCAAGCCAGACATGGTGGTACACATGACTGTAGTCCCAACTACTCTGGAGACTGAGGTGGGAGGATTGCTTGAGCCCAGGAGTTCAAATCTAGTCTGGGTAACATAGTGAGACTAGAGAAAAGGAGGAAGGAAAGAAGGACGGACGGATGGATGGACGAAAGGAAGGAAGGAGGGAGGGAGGGAGGGAGGGAAGGAAGGAAGGAAGGAAGGAAGGAAGGGAGGAAGGAAGGAAGGAAGGAAGGAAGGAAGGAAGGGAGGGAGGGAAGGGAGGGAAGGGACGAAGGAGGTAGGGAGGGAAGGAAGGAGGGAAGGAGGGAGGAAGGGAGGAAGGAGAAAAGGAGAAGGAAGGGAGGAAGGAGAAAAGGAGAAGGAAGGAAGGAAACAAAAGGGAAGGGAAAAAAGAACCAGACTCAGAGAGGACTCCCCCACCCCTCACACATAGGCTAGGCAGCCCAAGGCAGTATGGTTGAGACACTGTATAACCCCCTCTGAGGCTAACAGTGAACCCAGTGAGACAGCGATAAGGCAAGAAGCCAGTATGAGCAGGTCTCCATGGGAGCGTTGCTATATTTGTATTCAGAGCACTTCAAAGAATATTTCAATTGCTATTACTTTAGCAAAAGTCTTCCATGCAAATTTTGATATTTTTCAATGAAGAAGGCTTCATCCAAATCAATGCAATGATTCTTTCTACCTCCTACATGAAACACCCAGCACCTTTTAGTTACACACCTTCAACATGCTAAGGAGAGAGTCTCTGAGTTGCTTTCCTCACATTTGGGGGATTTGTGAACTCTGAATCTTAATGAGAGCCTAGAATTCTAGGTGTAAACCTTGTAAAGAGTTTGTGTGACTTTAAATATTGTCCCAGCAGGTTACCTTGTCTCTGAAACCCTGCCTGGCTCCTAGCCCTAATTCCTCTATTTGACGGGCAATGGGTTTCAAGATCTCAGGGTCCCTGGGAGGCTAAAGCTGGAGGTTATACCTGCTAAAACTCTGGGAACTCCCATCTTCGGAGAGCGCTGCTTACAATAACCTTTGATGTCTTCAAATCAAGGTCCACACTCCTGAGATTTAGCTTGGGATGGCCATGCTGGGTAAGCAATGGTCATCTTCTCAGATGCCTCCTCAACACCCTGAATTTGTGTTCATTTTCCTGCCCAGGGCATATCTATGTCCTTGTTCTTCCCCACACTCACCCAGAAGGAGCCCCTGAAGGAAGCCTCCTGGGAGGTTGTTGAGTCAGGCAGCTGAACCAGAAGGAAAGGTCTAGAAACTGGGCTGTGCAGCATCCCTTGGGCCCAGGGAGCATGGAGGTGGGACTCATGCACCAACTTGACCTCTCAGGTCCCCAGCACCCAGAGCCTGGGTGGAAGAGACCCAGGAGATCAGGGGCCTTGCAACCTGCATCTATGGCCTGAGTTGGAGCTGTTACCTTTCAGGACGAAGAATTCAGTCCTGCAACCAGTTGTCACCATGAGTCTCAGTGGCTGACTCTCACAATTTGTAGCAGCCCCCATGCCACCCAGGCTAGAGGCCTAAATCTTTCAAAGACTCACAGAGATCTGTGTGACCCATACACACCCCTTTCACCCCATCTCCCACTCTCCTCTCCTGAAAAGCTCTTCTCTTGGGTATCCGCTTAGCTAATTCCCTCACTTCCATGACGTCCTTGCTGAAATCTCAGTTTCTCAATGAGGCTGGTCAGTCTCACCCCTGCATCACTTGCCCCTGCATGCCTGTCCTCCCCACCCTGCCCTGCTGTCTCCTTTCTTTTCTTTTGTTTTCTAGAGAACTTGTCATCTACTAACATACCAAATAAGTAGCATATTTATTATGTTCATTATATTTTTCTCCCCTCCTGTTACCTTCTCAGTAACTAGAAGGCAAACTACAGGAAGGCAGCATCTTTACTGGTTTGTTCATGGGCATATCTCAGGTGCCTAAAATAACAGCTACATGATATTACTGCCCAATAGATAGTTATTGACTCCACTTGAATGAGTCTGTGGTTTCCCCAAAAATACTGTCAAACACCCTCTCTGATGTTGTAAATTCAGGTCTGACTGACCTACTGGATAGTCTCCCAAGTGCTAGGAATTTTCAAGCCCTTTTACACACATGGACACATTTCAACTTCATGAAAAACCTTTCTTCTTGATGATGGGATTGAATATTATTGAAGGTCACCCAGGTGCTAAGCATCACAGCCTAAAACCAGCCCAGCACACCCACGATCAAGTTCACATTGTTAATCAAGTTCCCACTGTCTTTTATAACCCCAAAGTATTTCCTTTTATTCTCCATGAGTCTTTACTGATACAATTCAAAACAATTCCTTTCTATTCTGAACCCCTTCCCAAATAAAACATGGGGGAAGGATTATATCTATAAAGAAACACAATCCAAGAAGTACATTTTAAGGGAAAAAAAGGCAACATCTCAAAGCTACTTTCTTTTCCAGTTTTTAGTTTGACTTTTCCCTCCAATGGGTGCCTAATGAGGCATGACTGCAGAAGGCTGGGCAATCAGGCTGCTCACTTCATGGGTTTTACTCTGCAATCCCCAGCTTAGGACACCAAGTTTATAGCCTTCTCAATCAGCTCCACTCACATGTGCCGTGTAGCCATTAGAATCACAAGAGGGACAGAGAGAAGAGGCAGCCTTCTATGACTCCAGTGCTCATGTTCTTACAGCACTGCCCACTGGCAGAATCACAGGTGAGTAAGAGGGACTGAGCTCCTTGTCTCCGAAGTGTTCCAGATGATTCCCTCATGGCCCCTGGCATTGCTTGTAGGGGCATGTCTCATTCAGATGGCACAGAAGAAGAACTGGACAGAGGGCAGAGTGGTTGATGACAAGGTAGAGCTTCTTGGGAGCCACAGGTGCAGAAATGGACCCCACTGGCCAGTGGGAAGTCACGGGATGGGAAGGGAAGCAAGTGCCAGAATCTCTAGGAGCTGAGGGAGAAAACCACTTAGCACACAGTTAACAACCTCCCGAGTCTGGAGTAAACTGGGACAGGGGTCTGGGAGGAGTTGGAAAATGGAGCATGTGTCTCTGCACAGATAACAAGCCTAGGCACCATCCGTCTGCCAATGGGCACTCAGGGGAGGGAAGAGACGCCTGGTTTGGGTGTCAGGGAACCTGGGCTACCCTCAAGTGTGGCCTCTAGACCTTCGGCATTAATTAGGTGCCCACTAGGAGAGAGAAGGCATTAAAGTGGTGGTCCACAAGGCCCTGCTGCCCTGGGCTGAGTTGTAGCCAGGATGAAGGACACAGCCCCTGGTCACCCCGTGAGGGCTTTGGGAAGTCCCCTGGAGCAGGAGGGAGGTCTTGGGCAGAGAGCACATCTTCCTGGCAACTGGCTGCAGATAAGGACCTGACTCCTGGCACTCCATGTGGAAGGGAATGTGTTGGAAACAGCAGTGCAACTCCAATATTAGCATTAGTGCCACACTCAGCACCACTGGATGCTTTCCTACAAGGACTGCCTCCTTTAGTCCACACACTCATCCTTATTTTACAGATAAGGACCTGAGGCTCAGGGCTGTTACTGCTTGCTCTAGACGAAGCTTGTCCAATCCTCAGCCCACAGGCTACACGACCCAAAACAGCTTTGAATACAACCCAACACAAACTTATAAACTGTCTTAAAACGTTATGAGATTTTTTCATGATTTTAATTTTTTTTTTTTTAATCTCATCAGCTCTTGTCAGTGTGAGTGTAGTTCATGTGTGGCCCAAAACAATTCTTCTTCCAATGTGGCCCAGGGAATCCGAAAGACTGGACAGCCCTGCTCTAGTCCATGCATGCTTAATGGAGATGCCATTGCCCCAAGAGATGAAAATTGGTTCTTGGTGGTAAGTGGTGGGGGTAGAGTGGGAAATAATCCCTTTCTTACACATATGCGTAATATGCATAAAGCCCACATACAGTCATAGAGGTATGCATAGCGTCCATATACAGCTATGCACCGTATCTGTAGAGTTAAAATTCATAGGGATACAACAAAGAAAAAAAGTCTACACTTCTTAGGAGGTGATAATAAAGAAAAAAATGATTGAGAAACCCTGGTCTAGCTGCTAGCTACAAGTGGCTGTTAAACACTCGAAATGTGGCTAGCCTGAATCGAAATGTTCAGAATATAAAATACACAGCAAGTTTCAAACACTTAGTGGGAAAAGAAAATGTAAAATATCCTCAATAATTTTGTGTTGAATACATGTTGGGATAATAACTTTGTGGATGTCTTGGGTTAAAGAAAGTATATTACTTAAATTAATTCCCACCTGCTTCTTTTTGCCTTTTTTCCCCATGTGGCTCCTGGAAAATATAAAATCACAGATGTGCCTCATATCCTATTTCTAGAGGGCAGTGCAGCTATAAATGACCATCCGCTAAGAGGAAGCATCAGCATTTGTACCCACGTTTTCTGACTCCTTTGTTATCCCATCACTGGCTCCTTCAAGTAGAACCAGTTACTATGTGGCCTTAGGCGTGCTTCCTAACCTCTCTGAGCCTCAGTTTCCTCCTGCTCCAATCTCCTTTCAGTACTCTGTAAATGGAGTAGTTCCTTCCAGCTGTGAGGTTCCACTCTGGACCCAGCTAGAAGCCTGGGGTCACTGCAGAATAGGAGAGTGTAGAGTCCCCAGATGACCCATTTCATCAGAAATGACAGTTCCATAAATAGTGTCACCTGCTGTGTGTCTGCTTCTGGGGAAATACCACAGAGGCAAAGTTAGAAAAATGAAGCTTCTAACCTGAGACCAGAGGTTGGAGAAAAGATTAGTAGAAATGATCATTTTAACCAAGAAAGGAGAAAACAAAATGTTCATCTCTTCTTGTAAGAAGGAGATATAACAAAAAAAATAGGCTTTACAAAACCTTCTCATAGTAAGTCGGGGTGAATAAAATTTCTTACAAATGCTAGTCTGCTGGATTGAATTGATGCTGTAGCCTCCAACATGCCCTCCCTTTCATTCCTTTCCTAATGCCTAATTTAGTGGGGAAGAAAATCAATTCTGTTTTAATTTCATGAGAAAAATGCTGAATGAAAGAAAAGTGCAATAGAGTGAAGCTTCAGCCTTCAGCCCCGCACTGGCCCAGAATGTGTGATGACGTGATCCATGGATTTCTCCTTAGAATGGCCTCTCAACCTGATCCCTGACTTGGCCTTTGACAAGGATGCAGAAAGTTCCCAGGTGGTCAGAAAACCCCTCTGGGGTGCTTGGAAATGCATTTTTGCATCAAGTCCCCTGATCTCCCCCAACTCTCCAGGTTTACTTCCAGCCCATTTCACCTTAAATTTGGCCTCTGTGCTCCCAGCTATGCACTCAAAAGCTCCCTCTGCCCGTCCAAACTCCTAACATGTCTTTTCACTCTAGCTGATCCTTTAACAGGTTTCTAGCAAAAGTTTTTGACCTTCCAGCCCCTGGAAGTAAGGTGGCCACTCTGTATGATGACAAAAGAGCTCCGAGGTTAAGCAGGTGGATTCTAGATTCACACTGCCCGGGTTCCAAGCCTGGCTCTGCCTCTTCCTAGCTGTGAAAACACTGGGAAGTTGCTCTCCTTAAGTCTCAGTTTTCTCATCCGCAAAGTGGGAATAGTAACGGTAGTAGCCTCATAAGCTTGTGGGATGATTAAATAAGTAATGTGTGGAAAGTGCTTGGCAAGGCACCTGGCAACTAGTGAGTGGTAATAAATGTCCACTCGTGTTGTTAATATTATTGTAATAAATTGCTGCAAGAATGTGAGGGGTGAAGGGGTGTGCCTTTGGCTTCTAACTTGTGGGTCCATGATTCCAGATTTGCCAATCAATGAGACTTAGTGCATATGCATATGTTTTTCTGTTCTTTTTTTCAATATGTAGTTTTTTGGGTTTTTTTTTTTTTTTTTTTTGAGATGGAGTCTTGCTCTGTCGCCCAGGCTAGAGTGCAGTGGCGTGATCTCACCTCACTGCAATCTCCGCCTCCTGCATTCAAGTGATTCTCCTGCTTCAGCTTGGAGTAGCTGGGATTACAGGCACTTGCCACCATGCTCAGCTAACTTTTGTATTTTTAGTAGAGACGGGGTTCACCATGTTGACTAGGCTGGTCTCGAACTCCTGACCCCAGGTGATTTGTCCCTCTCGTCCTCCCAAAGTGCCAGGATTACAGGCGTGAGCCACCACGCCTGGCTCTATATTTAATTTTAAAATAATTTTAGACTTACAGAAAAGTCGCAAGATTAGTGTGGAGTTTCTATACACCCATCACATGGCTTCCCTTGATGTTAGCATCTTATATAACCACAGTATAGTGATTGAAACCAGGAAATTAACATTGATAGATACTTTAAGCTACAATGTAATGAATATTATAATCTACAGGCCTTATTTGAATTTCACTTATCTTCCCACTAATGTCCTTTTGCAGTCCAGGATCCTATCCATGTTTCACTTGTCATTTTTTTCCTTAGTCTCCTCTAGTCTGGGACATCTCCTCAGTCTTTCAGTCTTTATTTCTTTTTTTACTATTTTATGACCTTGACACTTCTGAACAACACTGGTCAGTTATTTTGTAGACTGTCCTTTAAGTTAGTTTTTTCTTCTTTCTGATGTTTTCTCATGATTAGATTGAGATTATGCATTTTTGGCAAAAAATACCACACATAACCTGTTCTCAGAGCATTGTATCAAGAGGCATATGATATACATATTTATTTTTAATTTTATTTTTAATTTTGTTTTTTAGAGACAGAGTCTCACTCTGTCACCCAAGCTGGAGTGCAGTGGAACAGTCTTGCCTAACTGCAGCTCGACCTCCCTAGCTCAAGCAATCCTCCCGGCCTTAGCCTCCCGAGTAGCTGGGACTACAGGCATGCACCACCATGCCTGGCTACTTTTCAAAAAAAAAAAAAATTTTATGGAGCGGGAGTCTGGCTATGATGCCCAGCCTGAGTGTCTACCTTTCTCATTGCTGGTATTGTTGACATTCACCATTTGGCTAAGAATGTCGCATGTATTTGTTAAGCATTTACTATTTCATTTGGGGATACAAAAGAGAATAAAATATTGCCCATGCTCTTTAAGAAACTCTCGTCTAATGAACAAATGGTGTTCTAGTTACTACTATTGGTAACTGACTCCAAAATTTAGTGGAATAAAACAACAACTTTATTATGCTTACATATTCTGTGGGTCAGGAATCCAAGAGGGCAGGGATAATTTGTTTCAGTTCCACAATGTCTAGGGTCCCCACTGAGAAGACTCAAATGACCAGGGGTGATCAGAGATCTGAGAACTGGACTCACATGGCAGCCTCCTCACTTAGCTGTCTGGTGCCCAGATGACTGGACTCAGCTCGGGCTGTCAATCTAGAGCATCTACACAGGGACTCCATGTACCCTGCATTTGCTCACACATGGCGGCCCCAGGGGAGTCAGACTTCTTTTACAGCAGCTTAGATGCTGTAGACATAAGTGTCTCTGTGGACAAGTCAGAAACTGCATTGCCTTCATGACCTAATCTTAGAAGTCACAAAATATCACTCCCCCCACATTCTATTGGTGAAAGCAGTCCCAAGTCCCCTAAGACTCAAGGGGAGTCCGGGGATAAAACTCCACCTTTTAATGAAAGCAATGTCAAAGGGTATGGAGCTATTTTTTAAAAAGCACCAAAAGGACTTTCTACTTATACAAGTTTAGAAATTCAGACCCAGAGGACAAGACTTTCACCACCTTGGACCTCCTTAATTATTAAAGGCATAATTACTGAGCCCCAACTCTGTGCCAGACAGGCATGGACCCAGCTTCTGGGCTTGCTTGGCAAGTCCCTTCTGATTGGGGTGGGCTCAGAAAGACCCTCTACAAAGTTAGAACACTACAAAGTGTTCTAACAGTTGCAGCCTCCCCTCAATCAGCCCCCTCTCTAGAAACTGTTCACACAGGATGTGCACAGAGGAGCCAAGGCCAAGGTGGCAGGGTGGGGCAGAGGAAACTGGACTTCAGGATCAGAATGACCTCATTTTAAATCCCAGTTGTACCACATTCAGGATTTGTTACATTTTCATTCTTAATCCTCATTTATTTGGTAAACCTTATTGACTCCTTCTCTATGCCAAGCTGGGTGCTTGGCAATTATTACAATCATTAAATAGAATCTAGGCTTTGCCCTTAATGAAGGATTTGTTCCAGGCTGTGTCTGCCAGAAGAGCTGTTAGTATGGCTTCAGGGTTCCAAGGAGCAGGGTCATGGGATTATTTAACTTCTTGCATCCCATTCCCCAAGCCAACTGGAGAGGAATTGGTCATGCAACTTAGCAACTTAACCAGGTTAAACTTGGCAGAACAGAAATCAGCTGAGTGTGAAGTTGGACGGCAAGCAGCTTACATTCAGAAACCCAAGAAGTATTGCAATACAGACTAAAAGCCACTGGGAATACTGCTAGACAGACTCATTAAACAAGCAGGTTTCTGTGAAAATAACAAAATCATAGCACCCAGGACACCCCAGCATGAGACTAAAAGCTGAAAGGAGGTTTAGGCTTCATATTATTAGGCTGCATTGTGATAGTTCAGGAAGAAAGAGCTTAGAGCCATCTGAGTTGATGCTGGCCCTGCTATGGGACTCTGACTGCATTCTTTGAAATTTAGGGCAGCTGGGAAGAGTGAATCTCAGAGTATCCCTCCCATGTGAGGCAGGGGAGGGAAGGCAATGAGTCTGGGAAGCAGCCCGGTGCTAAGGATTGGCGGGGCAGAGGTGTTGGTGGAGGGAGCACCTGTTGACAGGAATACACTCACCTAAAGTCTGTCTGGTAGCTAAGGACCAGGGTGGTAACTCACGGAAGACAGCCATATGCGTGATAGGCACATAATGTTAGTTCCTGTTATTATCACCCACTAACTAACCCTGCATTTTGGTTGATGGATGGCGAATACTAAGGACCCTGGGCCAGCTGGATTTTGAGCTTGTTTTCTCCCAGTGTTTGATCCCACAGCTGACAGGAAAACAGCTGCAGTCAGAGAGCAGGGCATTGATTGGAAATCAGCAAAAGCTGTGTTGGGCAAACAAGTTAACTTCCCCACTCCTGCAACAGCTCTTTGATCCATGGTAACCACGGAAGTCCACACCAGACTAGAGGAAGCCCCTGCAGGGCCGCAGCAGGACTGATACGGCCAGCAACCACGGGCATGGGTCCCTGTGCTGTCAGTGCTGGGGAAGGAGTGTAGCCTGGGCAGGCCCTGGCACAGTCAACCAAGCCTGCAGGCTGTGACTTGGACCCTGAAGCTTGGCTTTGGAAAGCAGGGAAGCTTGGCGGACACTGTTCAGAGATGTTGCCGCTCTGTTCTGTTGTTTCCAGAGCCCTTCGGCTGGTGAGGGTACAAAATAGAGCTTCAGTCACTTAACTCTGGGTAAGTAATGGATCTGAGTTTCAACCCTGGCTTTGCAAGACTGTAATCTAAGTGGTCTTCCTTCCCGCTGGCTAAGACCCACACTCTTCGCCTTCATGAATGTTAACAGCATCAGAAGGATGAGACCAGTAAGGTCACTTGCAGGTCTTCCCCAGTGGTTTTCAGCCTTAGGGGGCTCAGGTCTGGGGCCATATGTTGGCTCTGTCTCATTCTTACATTTCTAGGGACCTCATTCTTCTCCAGCCAGGACTCAGAATCTCTCAAAGTCACTGTAGTCACCTCTCCATCCCCTCTGCTTCTGATTGAAACCAGGCCTTCTTTGTATTTGTTATCTGCATGAGAGCCAGACCCTCCAAAGGGCCCCCAGTGTTGTTCCTCTGGTCAGTTCATTCCTCCATCCCCTTGCCTGAGAAAGTGCTTCTCCAGATTCAGTGTGCATGAGAATTACTTGGAGAGCTTATGAAGCAACAGAGTGCTGGGCTTCAGCCCTGGACTTTCTGAGCAGGAGGTCTGGGATAGACTCATGAATCTGCATCTCTAACAAGCTCCCAGGTGGTGCTGATGCTGTTTGTCTGCAAACCACACGTTTAGTAGCACTGTGGTATGATCCTATATCTCTCTCTTGATAGCCTACCCTCCTCTTTAATGGCTCTATATTACCCTCACAATAAAATATACACACTTGAGTAGTTCATTAAAGGCTTCCATAATCTGACCTCAGCAGGAGTGCCACCTATTGTTGTCTAGTTTGTGCACTGCACAAAGACACACTACCAAGGGAATGAAATCCATTAAACTCTGTGCTGTGTCTGCCAGGAAGAATATGACTGGGCAGTACAAAAGGCATACGTTTTTCTTCTCACAAAGGCAACATCAACTCACTGAAGTACAGGAGGCTGAGACTGAGTTGAGACAGGCAACTTTTTCTACTTTGCACAAAAGCACCCCTTAGGCAAGCAGTGGTCCTGCCCAAGAGCCTTTTCTTTCATTCTCCACCATCTCCTGTCATTCTTCCCACCCTTCTCCCATGCCCCTCATGTGGTTAACAGCTTCGCACTCTATGGGGAAGGCATGTGGCCCCAGAGACTCAATCTGTCTTCTCTGTCATATGCTCGTAAGAGCCATCTTCCCTTCCTTCAAAACAGAGATCTTAATGTGCTTTTCCCGCTCATTCTTGTGGGCCACACCTGTCTCCCTCAGCAAACTGTAGGTTTCTGAGGATTCTTTAGAGCTTAGTACATGGCCAGGCACCTAGTCAAGAGCTCAATGGATATTTCTTTAGATTCTGTTCTGCAGCCACAAAGATGCTCACAGCAGCCAAATCTCAACATGCCGTTTGTTGTCTTTTAAAAATTTATTTTGAAACAATTTTAAGTTTACTGAGAAACTGTAAAATAAAAAATATGGTATAGAGAGTTTTATACCCCCTCATACAACTTTACCTAATGTTAACTTCTTGCATAGCCATGGTATATTTATCAAAATTAAGAATTCACCTCAGTGCATTATTATTGACTAAACTCCATACTTTTTTTTTTTTTTTTTTTTTTTCATATTTCTCCAGTTTCTCCATGGAGGCCTTTTTTTCTTCTAGGCTCTCACATACCATTTATGATGTGACCATTTCTTGGTCTTTCTTTGCTTTTCTATGACCTTCACACTTTTTTGTTTGTTTTGTTGGTTTGCTTGATTGCTTTGAGACATGGTCTCACTCTTTCCCAGGCTGGAATGCTGTGCTACAATTGTGGCTCACTGCAGCCTCGACCTCCAGGGCTCAAGTGATCCTCCTGCCTCAGCCTCCCAAGTAACTAGGACTACAGGTGTGTGTCACCACGCCCAGCTAGTTTTTTAAAACAAATTTATGTAGAGATGGGGTCTCACTCTGTTGCCCAGGCTGCTCTCAAACTCCTGGGCTCAAGTAATCCTGGTGCCTTAGCCTCCCAAAGTGCTGGGATTACAGACATGAGCCACTGCACCTGGTGACACTTTTTAAGAGTACTGTTCAATACTCAATCTGAGTGTATCTGCTGTTTTCCTGTTAGTAGACTGAGTTTATGGCGATGAAAACCACAGAACACCTGTGTCCTGCTTACCACATCGTATCAGGAGCACGTGATCTCAACACGACTTATCACTGGTGATGCTAACCTTGATCACCTGGTACAGTAGTGTCTTCCAGATTTCTCCACTTAAAAGCTACTATTTTTTTCCCTTTCCATACTCCATTCGTTCAAAGTGAGTCATGAGTCTGGGAACAGCCCACCCTCAAGGCAGAATTAGGCTGTACCTCCTGAAAGAAAGAGTATCAGAGAATTTCTGGTCTTATAATAAAACCTTAAGAGTAACTAGTAACTTTGGTGGGAAGTACTTTAAGACTATGCAAATATTGTTTTGCCTTAGCTTCACCCACCCATGTCAGCTGTTATCAAGGTATCCTGCCTGTAGCATTATTGTGGTAGTGCTCCAGCAGGCCGTTTGAGGACTCCTTTCCTTGGCAGATTCTACATCTTAGAACCCTTCTACTAAATCCCTTTTGTGCTCTGAGTCCCGCTCTCCACCATTCTCAGCTTTGAGGGCCCAGCTGTAGCTCCTGGATAGCTTTAACAATGTATCGATGCCCAGGTCCTTCTATCCAGAGAATTTGATTTAATTGGTCTGGGGTGGGACCCAGGATCTGGCTTTATTTTAAGTTCCAGGATACATGTGTAGGATGTGCAGGTTTGTTACACAGGTAAATTTGTGCCATGGTGGTTTGCTGCACCTGTCAACCCATCACCTAGTTATTAAGCCCAGCATGCATTAGCCGTTTGTCCTCATGCTCTCCCACCGCCCACCTTAGCCCCCAACAGGCCCCAGTGTGTGTTGTTCCCCTCCCTGTGTCCATGTGTTCTCATTTTTCAGCTTCTGCTTGTAAGTGAGAATGTGAGGTATTTGGTCGTCTGTTCCTGTGTTAGTTTGCTGAGGATAATGGCTTCTAGCTCCATCCATGTTCCTGCAAAGGTCGTAATCTCATTCCATTTTATGGGTACATAGTATTCCCTATTGTTTATGTACCACATTTTCTTTATCCAGTCTATCATTGATGGGCATTTGGGTTGATTTCCTGCCTTTGCTGTTGTGAATAGTGCTGGAGCTGGCACTATTTTTAAAAGGTCTCCTAAGCATTCTGTGCTCAGTGGGGACCTGAGGACAATGGGCCTAGCCCAGTGTTCTCACAACTTCTCTAAGAGGCTGTTTCTCTCTCTGTCTCTGTCTCTGTTTCTGTCTCTGTCTCACACACACACACAACCATTTACTCCTGAAGGACTTGGGTCCCTTGTAATATTCATCAAGGCCTGTATTTGTCCCCAAAGTCTAGAACTGTGTCTTCCTCATCTATGGCTTTCCTCCCCAGGGCCCAGCCACAGAGTCTAGCACAAAGTGGGTTCTCAGTGAGCATTTGTGGATGAAGAGAATAAACAAACTCCCATAGAAGCAAAAGCAGTAGATGCATGTGCACAAAAGCAGCAGGTCCTCACATTCTCACTGGCTCCGCAGTCTCAGAAGCACCAGAACAGCAGTATGAGTGCCAGTCATAATCGCTTTTCTGTTGTTGTTGTTACGGTCCTCAGCTCTCTAGGGAAAAAATAAGGGCACCTTGGTCAAGAAGTCACCAGCATGCATGTTGCAGACATCTGTGCATCCTTACTGTTCTCCAAAAGGAGTGAGTTCACTTTGTATTTTTAAATTGTTGGGAAACCAAAGAGCTAATGCTTTACTCTCTAACAAGAGATTACCTTGAGCTGGTTTCCTTTTGTACCAGTTGCCTCTGAGGTCAACAAGATGGCAAAGACCATGCCTGTAGATACTTTTGCAGTGGAGTGGAAGAGAGGAGAAAATATTTTAAGCAGTTGTTTTCAGCTTAAATAAAAAATAAACAGATTCAATCCTTTATTTGATGCACCAACCAAATTGGCCTTTTTTTCCTGTGACTTTGTTAGAAGACTAGTAGGTTGAGACTTCCAGAGTATGAGCTGGAAGCCATTGAAGAAATTCAGGAGGAGATGAGATGGATAACTTAGAATGCTGATCCTCCCAGGGGTTTAGGATGAAGACACAAATGTAGTAGCAAGATAGGAGGGTGCTAAGCTATAGAGGATGCTTCTGGAGCATTAAGCTGTGGGTGGGCGGGTCTTGACTCATTTTACACTATTGTCACTGGCAGCTAATGCTGCTATCAATATTCTCAATCTTTTAGAATTCTACTTGATCGTTGGTTTAATACCACCTTGTCTCTGATCATGATGCTTACATGAACCTGGTTTTGAACCTGACATGTATATAAGTATATCATAAAAGCACTCGGTTAACGTGATAAAATTATAATGGCTTTCCTCAATTTGGGGTCATCTCATTGGGGGTGATCTTTTTGAATAAATGATCCTGCCAGGCCATCTCTGCATGTGTTCTCTACCACATCACAGCACTGACATTGACACATCAACTGAGAGGACCCTGGTGAAGCTGAGGCAGCAGAGAACGCTTCATGTGCTGTAGGTGGACGTGTGTCCATCTAGCATGCTGCCCAGATGGGAGTTATAGCTGCTACCCTCACCGCAGCTCAGGCTTTCACTGTGTCACTCCTCTTGGCCTCAGTTCCCTCAGCTGCAGAATGGCAATCATCGGAAAAAAAATCCATATCATTTTTAGAAAATTCAATGAAGTGGTTTTAATGTGAGGCCCCTCCCAGTGCCTGGACGTAATGAGTGCTCCAAAATGGTGTTTTTGTTATAATTGCATCTTCTAACCACATGTACCTGAGCCCTGGATGTTTCCCTCATCCCTGCTTGATCTTACCTCTTCCCTTAGTCCCCCTGTACCATCAAATCCACAGAACCAGAACTTGTCACCTGCTCTCTCTGAACCCGGAACCAATGTAGTCACACCCTGCCTCTACCCCAGTGTCAGGAGCACAGCACAGCTCAACCCAAGCATGTTCAGGAAACCAGTCCTTCCTGATGGAATTCTTTGAGGGAAATAATTTCCTTCTGTTCTCCCTTCCTCTCTTGCTCCTTCTTGCAGCCCAGGGGGAAAAGTGACCTGTTCTCCCCAAGATGTTCCCTGGTCCATTGCAGCCAGAGCCTTGGTACAGAAGCCAAAGCCACTCATGGACCCTGGAGCCTTCCTCCCAAACCAGTGACTTGTCTTCCAGGAGTAAGGAAATGGGGGTCACTCTGCAACATAAATTAAAATGGAAACTAAGAATTATAATTTTACCCTTGAAGAACTTAAGGCTCAGAAAGGTTAAGCAATCACTCAAGCCATACAGCTAATTTAATTATTCATTTATACATGCAAAAGGATGAAATGTTGAACAAACACCAGATACGATTTTTGCCTCGTTGGAGCTTGAAATCTAGTATAGAGGTCTGCAAACTTTTTCTATAAAGGGCCAGAGAATATTTTAGGCAGTGTGGGCTATGGGGTGTCTGTTGCTACGTTGCTCTGCTTTTGTAGCATGAAAGTAGCTGTAGTCCATATTTAAATCAATGGTGTAGCTGTTTTCCAATAAAACTTTACTTACAAAAACAGACGGTAGATTGAATTTGACTTGCAAGTCATATTTTTTCAGCTCCTGGGCTGGTAGAAAAGGGACTTATTGATGAAATAATTACATGGTTACATGGAAAGTTAGTGGCTCAAAGGAGAGACAGATGACTCTGGAAACATAAAATAAGAGAACCTGAGAGTCAGAGAAGACACCCATAAAAAGAGTCCCTGTAAGTGAGGTTCGCTAAGGGTGAGGAGTCATGAATGAGGCAACAAGGAGGCATGGGAAGAAGTAAGAGGCCCAAGCTGATAGAAGAGCTGGTGCAAGGTCCTGTGGCAGAAAAGACTATAGCTCTTTTCAGGTACTGAAGTAAGGCTTGGGGTCCTGGGGGAAGGACAAGAGAGGTCAGCTCGTGCACTGAGCTGATTAAGACCACATGACAAAGACACACTCTTCATCCTGAGAGCTATGGGAAACCATTGTTCTTATGACATGATTGGATGTTGTTGTTATTTTTGAGAGGGAGTTTCACTCTTGTTGCCCAGGCTGGAGTGCAATGGTGCCATCTTGGCTCACTGCTACTTCCGCCTCCCAGGTTCAAGCAATTCTCCTGCCTCAACGCGCCCCCGCCCCCCTTCCAGTACCTGGAATTACAGGCATGCACCATCACACCTGGATCATTTTTTTTTTGTATTTTTTAGTAGAGATGGGGTTTCTCCATGTTGGTCAGGCTGGTCTCCAACTCCCGACCTCAAGTGATCCACCTGCCTCAGCCTCCCAAAGTGCTGGGATTACAGGTGTGAGCCACCACACCCAGCCTTGGATTTTTGTTATGAAGCACCTGCTTTGGTTTCCAGCTGGGGATCCTACTGTCAGCAACTGAAAGAGAAGGGGACATCCTTGAGTTTTTGCAGCCAGAACCCATGCCAGGAGCCCAGGGTTGATTGTAGCTGTGCACCCTTCCCCCTACTAACCCTTTATTTTATGTTTGCTATTCTAACAAATCTTTCGTTTTCCCCACTTACAAATGAAGGTTCATATTGTATTATACATTTACAGCCACAGCTCCCTCCCATCCCATTTTTCTTACCTTTGTTCTTTCCCTCCCCAGCCCGATCCCCCACTAACTTCGTAAAACTTGCAAGTTAAATTTTTCAAAGACTGTTTCTGACAAAGCAGTGGGAATTAGATTTGGTGAAGCCCTTCATAAAAAATTGAAGACATGCTATATTAACATACATTGATTTATTCATAGTGTTTCATTACAAGTAAGTGAGGATCCTGTAATACCAGGAAAGGTTAGGAGAGCAGAGGAGCACGGTATATTATATTGACAGCTCAGTGGAAATTGAGTTGCTTTTGGATTGAATTTGGAGCGCAGGAAAGGAATTGGCTAGTAAATAAGGCATGAGTTTTACCTCCCGGTGTCTGTATATCAATGTAGTTGCCACCAGTCCAGGCAGGGGGACAGGGACAGAATTTTCAAATAATGCAAGCACCCGTCCTCTCCACTGGCACGCTGGGGTTGGTGGCTACAGGCTGAACTCTCTGAACATCTCCCCTTTTCTGCCACAGTGGAAACCAGAATCCACCTGCACGATGAAAACTCCATTTGCCCCTGTTTGCTTGCCACCCTGTGGTGGCTCTGGGCTTTGCTCAGTCCAAACTTTTTCCCACCCCAGGTCTTTGCCCACGCGGTTCCCTCTGCCTGGAACCTAGAACACTCCTCTTCTGACTCAGGATTGTCCCTCGGGCGTCCATTGTACTCTCTCCTGAGATACCTCCCTGAGCACTTTTCCTTAGTTTGGTCATTCTCAGATGCAGACCCTGAGATGAGGATTTGAATATGAGCAGTTTGCTGAGAAGTTTAAGAAACACCAGGAAAGAGGTATGGAGTGGGGAAGAGAAAGGAAAGTCGCCAATAATCACTGTGTTTTCAAACCAGCTCCCTCTAGAAGCAAGTGGAGCTGAGGATCTCAGGGAAATTGGGATGCTACAGGGATACCAAGGAGGGGGAGCTTGCAGGAGTATAAGGAAGGGGAGCCTGGAAAATTTATGCATCAACTCCCATCAGGGCTGGGGTGTTAATTACCCCCCGTTCCCAGCAAGCACCCATGGAAAAGTCCTCAAGCAGAGAGGCAGATAGATGCCTGTAGCACTTGCCACTGAGAAGGACTGGGATGGGCGGGGTGACGGGAGGGAACGCTGTAGATAGGTCCATCAGAGCAGCCTGAAGCTAACAGCCACCTGCATGGTGCACATGCACTCTCAGGTGCTGCCTGAGAAAAGCCCAAAGCCCTCAACTCCCTGCATTTCCACTTCCTCCTGCACACTCTGCTCTAGGCACAGTCTGACCTCTTTCCAAAAAATACGTGCTGCCATTGCCAGTAACAGCAAATTGCTGATTTTTGAAGGGAAGTTGGTGTGCTTCCTTTTCTGCCTGGGTTTGGTCATTCTTGACAGAAGATAAGTGATGTCAGCTGTCTATATCGCTGGCTTACCTCTCTCAAGAATGGAAGTCACTTGGGGATGAGGCCTGACTTGAATTCGGCTGGGCACCCCCAGCAGCACACAGTGCAGGACCTAGAATACAGGAGTACACAGGAAACACTGTGAAGGAGCAAATAAGTGGATGAGTGAATGCATTTTTCAATTGATGCACTGTCTCCAAGCCAGGCAGTGTGGTATAGAATATCAAGTACAGGCTTTGGAGTCAGACCTGCCTAGTACAGTGTCAGCAAGAGATTGTTGAATGTACCTGAGAATGCCTTACTTGCTACTACCTGTGACAACATGGATGAATCCCACGGACATAATGATAACATTGAGAGAAAGAAACCAGAAACAAAAATGTGCGTTTCATAGGATCGCACTGATACACAGCGCAAAAACTGGCAAAACTCGTCTATGCTGTTAAAAGTTAGAGGTGATCCCTGATGGGGGTAGGCAAGTAGGATTGCAAGGGAGTGTGAGGAAAAGTTTTGGGCCTGGTAATGGTTTGGTTTTTGATTATATGACTGTGTCCAGTTTTCAAAAATTAATCAAGAGGTATGATTTTCTGTATGTGTATTATACCATAATTAATTTTTTATTTTTTAGAGACAGTGTCTCTCTCTCTCACCCAGGCTAAAGTGCAGTGGTACAATCATGGCTCACTATAGCCTTGGACTCCTGGGCTCAAGCCATCTTCCCACTTGAGCCCCCGAGTAGCTGGGACTACAGATGTGTACCACCAACCCAGCTAATTTTTTAATACTTTGTGGATACAGGGTCCTACTGTGTTGCCTAGACTCTTCTCAAACTCCTGGTTCTACCAGTCCTCCCACCTTGGCATCCTAAACTGCTGGGATTTCAGGTGTGAGCCACCACACCTAGCCAAATAAAATATTTTTAATGGAACAAACCAAGTAAGAGAAACAAAAAATCTTGTTTGCCACTTTACAACTGTGTAATTTCAAGATGTGACACTCAGTGTGATCCATGGGACCAGTGCTGGGCTACCAATTGTTAGTTATTTTCACCCTTGAGCAAGTGCAGAAATTGAGAGTGCGCCCTTCAGAACTCTTCTGGTATCTTGCAGTGACACTCAAGTGTGTGATCGGGGAACAGTGGACACAAATCATTCCACAGGTGTAGACCAGTTTAGTTATTGCTGAACTCACATAATATGTCACATGGGGCATGGTCTTCATATATCATAGACAAACTGTCTCCATATACAATTTGAAAAATGCGGATTGCATGCAAGTTGCTTCTATTGGCACCTCAGTTTCTCCATTATTAAAATGAGAGTAGCTATCCTGATGCCCCTAAGGATTTGAGGAAGACAAAAAAGATAGTGCACGAGAAAGCACCAGTCCGCAATTGCTATCTGTCTGGAATATGGGGCCCAGGATCTGCATTTTTAACAAGCCTCATAAATCTCATCGCGATGTTGTACCTGGGCACTGTTCTATGACTGCAGTGTCCAGCATGGTGGCCACTGGCCACATGGGGCTACTGCACTTGTGAAAAGCAGTGGCTGGCCCAAATGAAGATGCACTGAAGGGGTAAAAGACATGTTTGTAAGACTTCATATGAATAGTAGATTGTAAACAATTCCATTCAACGTTTATGTTGTCCACAGATTGAAATGATAATAGTTTGGATACACTGGGTTCAACAAGATGTGTTATTAAAAGTAGTTTCTTTTTTATTTTTTACTTCTTTTCATGAGACTGTCAGAAAATTCAAAATGACATCTGTGGGTCACCCTCTGTTTCTTAAAAATTTTTTGTGGGTACATAGTAGGTGTATATATATTTATGGGTTGGTTACATGAGGTATTTTGACATAAGCATGCAATGCGTAATAATCACATCTTGATAAATGGGGTGTCCATCCCCTCAAGCAATTATCCTCTCTGTTAGAAACAACCCAATTATACCCTTTTAGTTATTTTAAAATGTAGTTATTTTGACCATGGACCCCCTGTTGTGCTAGCAAATATAAGATCTTACTCATTCTTTCAATTTTTTCTACCCATTAACCATCCCCCTAACCCCGTACTACCCTTTCCAGCCTCTGATAACCATCCGTCTACTCTCTATCTCCGTGAGTTCAATTATTTTAAGTTTTAACTCTCACAAATCAACGAGAACATGTATTGCTCCGGTGAGTGAGCAATGGGGTATTTGGAGGCTGGGATCATCTGTAAAGTGGACAGCAACAGGCAGCTTAGCAGAATCTGCTGGCCAAGCTCACATGCCCACCCCTTCCTCCACCTCCCTAAGATTCCTCCAAATGAGTGAGGCATTTATTTGTTTGTTTGCTGACTTGTCCTACAGATCAACTACAAGGCTGTTGGCTCGCTGGACCCAAGTGCTGACCTCTCCAGCCAGAGGGGGAAAGTGTTCAAGCTCCGGAATGAAACCCACCACCTCTTTGTGGGTCTGTACCCAGGGACCACCTATTCCTTCACCATCAAGGCCAGCACAGCAAAGGGCTTTGGGCCCCCTGTCACCACTCGGATCGCCACCAAAATTTCAGGTATCTCTGCTGGAAAGGAAAAGGGAAAAGGTTATTTTACCCCACTTCCTAATTTTCCTTGAAGTGGAAATTTTTCTTGAATTGTCGCCCTGTGATGTGGGTGGAATTAAGACGATTCAGTCCCTAGGGAGTTACCATTGTTGTCTATGAAGAAAATCTAAGTGATGAACTTCCTAAAGTGTAAAAATTAGATTAATTAGTGGCAAGCCACTAAATAATGTGCCCACAGGGTTGCATTAAATAGTACATGTGTGTGTAGATAATGTATATTGCGCACAAGTTGGTTATTAAATTCATTTCAGGAACATTCTTTTTGCCAGAACAAGACAGCACAGGTTCTCATGAAATGCCTGGCGAATGAATGAATGAATGAATGAATGAATGAATGAATGAATGAATATTATAGGGCCACAGCAGTCCAGAATTACAGACTGCCATCCCCAGTAGGGCCCGCTCTGCCACTAGACAGCAACAATGAAGAATTATTTCAGAACCTTTTCTACAGCTTTCATTATCCTAAATATCTGTGCAATTCTGGTCTGCATACATACATATTTTGCACATGGTTTTCCAGAAAAACATGGTTTTTTTGTAGCTTAATGTTTTCTCTTATCTTTATCCCATAAGTATTTCCTATGTTGATACATTGCTTTTGTTATAATGTTCTGTCAAGTGGATGGACATAATTTAATTATACATTCCCCTGTGGTAGGATATATTTGGTGCTTCCATGTTTTTACAAAATAACGCTTCAATAAACATGTTACAAAATAAAGTTTCATTCATTGGTTTGGATTATAACTTTAGAATTAAATTCAGAATTTGGAAAAACTGAATTAAAAAGGATGTGGGTTTTAATAGCTGTTACTACAAATGGCTAAATTACCTTCCCAAAGGAATAGATATAGTTGCATTCCTATCAGCTGAGTATGAGGGAAGGGGGGTCTCATGAATAAAAAAAAATCAGAGGGGAAGTAGTTCATAATTGATTTAATTTGCATTTTAAATGTGTTTAGCAAGGTTGATTCTGGTTTCACTTCTTTGTTAGTACTTACATTCCCTCCACATGTTTATTAGGTGTGGAACGTTTTGGTTCATGCAGGTTCCTGGACACACCATTGCTACCCTTCCCTACACTACTGCACCTTGAAGAAACCTACTGTGGGCCGGTGGGGCATCAGCGCCTGCTTTACTGAAGGCCTGGAAGTCTTCTTATCCAACCCCTTTTCCTAAACTTCCTCCATCTGGTCATGCTGTGTCTTTAAGGATGGCAGCAAGGGGCGGTGGGGAGCCGGTTGGGCACCTGTCCTGAACTCACCTTCACTCTCTGTTTCCTTTCCAGCTCCATCCATGCCTGAGTATGACACAGACACCCCACTGAATGAGACAGACACGACCATCACAGTGATGCTGAAACCCGCTCAGTCCCGGGGAGCCCCTGTCAGGTGAGGACAGTTCTTCACTTGGAGTCTGTGGTTTTCCTTCTCTGTGCCACATGGGCCTCCAGTTGAATCATGTGACCGGCAATACCCATGGGCACGACTGGCCAGGAACAAAACTTCCTGGGAGCAAGGAGGTCAGCAGCCCCAAGCCCAGTTCAAAGGGAGCCCCTGAGTTCAAGGCAAACCTGGGCAACATAGGGAGACCCCGTCTCTACAAAGAAAAAAAATTTTTTAATTAGCTGGATGTGATAGCACACACCTGGAGTCCCAGCTACTTGAGAGGATGATGTGGAAAGATTGCTTGAGCCTGGAAGACGGAGACCGCAGTGAGCTGTGATCATGCCACTGCACTCCAGCCTGGGCAATAGAGTGAGACCCTGTCTCAAAAAACAAACAAACAAACAAACAAAAAATCCTAATCGGGACCTGAGATGGTCTAGAAGGAAACTTCCTGGAACATGTTTATGGTAAATTTAGTTAGTGGGGTTGGTGGCCTGGAACACAGTCTCCTGGCAAGGTTACTTTTCTTTGTGTCACTGTCAGTAACAGCCAGATAGACAGACTTGCTGAATTCTGAAAATAACCTGATCAGATATCACAAATCTGACAAGACCTGGGGGCTGGTCCAGTTTAAGGCTGTAGGGTGCTAGAGTCCCATAGGGACACTTGCTATCAAGGTAAAACTGCTGATTTTACCAAAGATGGTTGGAGTTCAGGAATACACTGAGGCATCTCCATAGCTAAACTGACCAGTGTCAGTTCATGATATCAGGAGCATGGGCATCTCTTTTAAACAAGCTACCCTTTGCCCAAGGGCAGCAATATTGACTGTCGGTTTTGCCCAGAACTCCAGGAAAGAGGACTACAGTCCCTTAAAATGAAGCAAAGCATTGAGTGGAACAACTTTCAAATTGCTCAGTTCAGTTCATCAAGCATAAACTGAGTATGTTATGTACCAGGAATGAGGCGGGGCCCAGGGCCTAAAAACCATTCATTCATTCAACAAACATTTTTATTAAGATGGGGAGGGGGAAGGGATTGCATTGGGAGTTATACATGATACAAATAACGAATTGATGGGTGCTGATGAGTTGATGGGTGCAGCACACCAACATGGCACAAGTATACATATGTAACAAACCTGCATGTTATGCACATGTACCCTAGAACTTAAAGTATAATAATAAAAAAAAAAAGAATCCACCCTGTCTCAGGCAAGTCTTAAGTGCTTGGAAACATAGCAGTGAACTAGCCGTGGATAAGTCATGTCCTAAAGAAAGTCAAACTCTAGTTGGGGAGACAGAAACCTAATTACAGTACAGTGTGTCCTTGTGGAGATATGTGTAGGTCATTATAAGAGCTCAGAGGACAGAATTCCCAGTGGAGGAGACACTGAGCTGTATCTTAAATGATGTGTAAGATTTCACCAATGTTGTAAGAGTGTCCAGTGTGAGCACAGGCATGGAGGAGAGAGATGGTGTGCTGTAACAGGGAGCAACCAGGGTGGTTGTTTTCTTTAACATAAACATTAAGGTGGGAGTGCTGGGATGAGAATGGGAGTGTGTTTGAGAGGCTCAGGCCTGTTTGAAGGGCATGGGCAGCTACCAGAGAAATGCATGCAGCCTCACTCCTTGTGTCACTGGAGGCTAGGACACCAGCCCAGAAGGGGGCTTTTGAGATGGTCTAGATAGCCATTGTCCATCCTGTATCCAGCTTCATCTAGAAATGATAGGCATTGAAGCAGACAGAACCAGCCACCACCAATTTGGAAGTTCCTATGTAGTCTGAAGACTTTGGACAATGTTCCCCCTAAGTCAGGTGAATCTTCAGTCATTGCAACATGTGTTGGTAATGTTTACGGGGCATCTGACCAGAGAGTATTTGTCTTATATTTTACACATTGGTAGTTCCAGGGCAACCCTACGTGTGATAAGTCAAAGCAGATGGTTGGGTCTTAAGTCAAATTCAGTTATGAATCCCCTGCTTTTCTTCCAGTTACTCTGATCTAACATTGCCATTTAATTTTCTCGATATACTGTGAGATATTATCTTCATTTTCAGATGCACGTGAAGAAACTGAGGCACAGAAATGCCCAAGGGCATACAGACAGTAGGAAAGCTGAGTTTGAAGGCAGGTCCCCCAGGTGTCAAATCATATTCCACTTTGGCCACCAGTGCCTTCCTCCCTTTCACAATTCTCTCTTCTTTTATACCATAGTATTGGTCACTGTTTCAAAATCTTAGAAAGCTTCCCAGATAGCAAAAGTACAGCCCAGAGAAGGGAAGAGGCTTGTTCAGGGTCGCACAGCAAGTTAACAGCTAACCCAGAACACAGCCCCCATCTGACCCAAAGTCTATGATCGTGATACAGTGTGCCGAGGTAACTAAGCCTATAAAACGTTCAGCTAAGGGACCCAGTCCAGCCGTCGACCATAGCCTTTCAATGTGTTTGGATTTAGGCCAGCTTCCCAGTGTTCTGGCTGTGGGTGGGGCCATGGAAAGAATAAGAGTTTGGTGGCAACAAACCTGGCGTCAGATCCCGTGGTAACAACTGCGTGACCTCAGACAAGATGCTTAATCTCACTCTCTGAGATCAACTCTCCTTATCTGTCAAGTAGGGCCAGTAGCTATTTCATAGAGGCTGAACAAAACATGAAAATACCAAGAGTAAGGCAGGCCTGATATCCAGGCCTTCCTGACCCCAGCCAGGGTCCAAGCTCCTTCACCCCCTGCAAAGGGGGCCTCTGAGTAGCCCAAACCAAAATGCACATGAGAACTTTTCCAGTTCCCACACAGAGGAGCCCTTACACTTTCCCTCTGAATCGCTATACTCTTTGCACATCTATTTAACAAGCTTATACATCCTAACATTCAGCAAATTAGGAGGAGGGATAAGGGGATGAAAGTTTCCCAGTGGCAATGAGAAATGACAATTGTCAGGGTGCAAAGGAATAGCACAACTCTACAAAACAGACACAGGGACTCAAAAATCAAGTAGGCCTACATGCTGTCATCCCTCACAGCCATGCCTGTTTATTACTTGGTCCTGGTTTACCCTGAAAATATGGGTCTGCAACTTACAGGAGCCTGCTAGCTTTCATTTAAGGAACAAGCACTTGCTACCAGCTTGTCTCTATATATAACACTACCTGTATTCTCGCAACATTGTATAATAGTCTCCTCATTTTGCAAATATAGAAATTGAGACAAACAGAAGCTAAGTCAGTTGACTCAGGCTATAAAGCAAGCAAGTGGTACAGGCAAAATTTAAACTTAGTTCAATGACCCAAAGCCAACATGCATTTTACTATACTATACCACCACCTAGGAGAAAGGTATGCATGATACATTTTGGTGACATTTTTTTTTCAAAAAAAAAAAAAAAAATGTCACTGCTCAAAGGGGAAATGGTTGGTGTCTGGAACTGTCTGGCTGCTTTTCATCTCAAGGCTCTGGAGCATTGAGGGTGGGTGTATACTCAGTTTCTGGAATTATTTCCAGACTGTTTCTTGAGCATTTGACTAGAAGGGGAAGTAACTGACCAATGCCACCCAACCTGACTTTAAGGACAACTGGAAGGACAGAAGTGGAAATATCACAGTGGATTTCAGTTATCTTGACCTTCATTCACCTTGAACTCTGGGTAGTAGGATGTTATATGAGAGGTAGTTGACCACTAGGTCATGCAACAAATATTTATTGAACACTTACTATGTTTAGGAAAGTGAGCTAAGCAATAGGGATACAGCAGGGAACAAGATAGCCACACCTGTGCCCACTTGAGGCTCCAGGAAACTGTGAGTGAGGCAGGGAGGTGGGGCGTTAAGCAAACACACAAACAAAATCATGAAATTAGCAAAAAAGTGTCACTGAACAGCACTTGGTCTGTTTGCCCGTGCACAATAGAAAGCCAAACTCAGAAGCACTGTGTTTTTGTAGAGAGAAAAGTATATTGCAAGGCTGCCGAACAAGGAGACAGGAGTCAGGCTTTTGGAGGCAGGGACAGGTTTGACAGACAGAAGGTAATCGCGTGATCTGATTGGACATTTGCAATTTTGTGATGTGGGAGGCTCGATCTGACTGGATCATGTCATGAGGTGATGCTATTGGATCATGGATCATGCCATGTGGTGTTGACTTCTTAATCCATCCCCATTCCTTCGTCCAAGCACCTAGGTTCCACCAATTGTGTCATGCCTGGTTCATCTGGTGTGCTCGGGTTATGTTTCTTGCAACCTAGGGGCATTGGGCTGCTTCTGCAGTTTCACTGTAAGATGACATGAAACCACAGGTACATTGACTGTAGTGATTGAAAGAAGCAGTAGACTGGCTGGTGAGATGAACACCACCCAGGAAAGCACAGCAGTGTGCAGTTCTGTGAGTTGGGGAGGTGAAGGATGTGAGAAAAACAATATGGACACTCTATGATCCCGGGACTCAAAGAACTCACTAGATGCACTGGGTTAAGGACGCTTCGAATCAGATTTTACAGTTGATAGTTTTCTGAATTGGCATGTACCATTAATTGTTCCTTTACTTCTGTTGTATTATCTGATCCTCACCTACCTGGTGAGTCAGCTGGCTGGGAAATACCATTTCCATTTTGGAGCAGGAAACTGAAGTCTAAGATGTTAACTGATTGGCCCAAGCTTGTGGGGCTCATTACCGGTAAAGCCAGTGCATAGACCTAGTATCCTGGCTCTGAGTTCATGGCTCCCCTGAGAAGTTCTGAGTTCCTCTGCCTGGTATGTCACGTGATGACTGGGTGGCCCTTTCGTGGGGGTGCTATGGAGTAAACCTCCACCAACCAGGGCAAGAAGAGCAAGAGGAATTCTCAGGGGTCCTCCAGCTCTGCCTTGTGTGAGCCCCGTCTATCACTTGTGAGCTTCAGTAAGTCCCTCTCTGAGTGGAGCTGTGAGTTCTCACACAGACTCAAACGGAAACTTTGGCCTTCAGACCCCACTCAGGTAGGCTCTTCTTGCTACCAATGATGCTCCAACCCTGGCTAAGCCAAACTCCAGCCCCTGCTCTGCCACTTACTGCTCCTCTGAAGCCCCATGGATCTGACTATTTGGTAGAACTGAGTGTGCAGGGGGGCGAGGTGTGGCAGGGAGGACTGTTGCTGTGTGGGGCTCCCACACCCTCGTCCCTCCAGCCAAACCACCTCAGCAGCTTGGCCTATTTTTCTAATACTCCACAATGGAGATTTATTGCTTTTGTATTGCTTTCCTTGGGCCTTCAAAGATTTATTGGTTTTTAAGTGACAGAATCCCAGAATTGCTTAAAAGATCAATCAAATAGTGACTAGAATCTAATATTCAGTTCTGGTTTGAACATGCTGAGCCTTCTTCCCCCACACCCCACCTGTCACACTGATGTGTGACTGATCTGTAGTAACCTTCATAAGAAAGTAACTTGGCCATGAATTAGTCACCTATAATGCAATCCCTGAAGTGAGGCTGGGGGCAGAGCCCCAGGTTCTATAACAGACCATCCCCTGATCCCTGAAGACTTCCTTGGAAATGCTTTTTCCCCCTTTCCTCTCCTTCCTGTCTAATCAGTCATGGAGACTGGTCTGCTGGACTTCAGAACCTGGGCCAGGCTCCTTCTCCTCCTCCCCCATTACCACTTTCCAGCCTCATCCTGTGGCCCTGCACCTGCTGGGATATGCTTGCTGGGGTGCTTGCTGCAGTGCTTGCTGCAGCTTCTCATCCTTCAATCCACCCTCCACTGAATTGCTGGAATGATCCTTCGGAAGCATAAATTGGATCTAGTTAACTTTCCTGCTTAAAATTCTTAAATGGGTCATTGGTTTTCCATTGCATTAAGTACAAGCTTCTTAGCATGGAATTCAAGGCTCATCAGAATCTGTCCTTAGCCTTGTTTCTGGTTTCCTTTAATTTCCATCTGCCCCTTTACCAGGTTTTACTCAACAGTGACCTATATATTTCCTTCATAGTTCTTTCTTGAGCCTTTACTTGTGTTATACAGCTGTTTATATATATTTTTTGTTTTTTCTGTTGTTTCTACATACCCCTCAACAGGCTGTGAGCTCCAAGAAATCTGAAGGCTTGATACTACTGAATTCCCTTTACATGGGATGGTGTCTGGCATCATACATACATATATATATGTATTTATACATACTAAATACATACTTCAGTAACTAGTTATATCTATAGATAAATGTATATATATTTATATATGTGTCTACTTACTAAAGTATATATATAAAGTAGTTATATATATAAACATATATAAACTAACTTTATATATATATAAGTATATACTATACTAATATATAATAGTAATATATATAGTATTATACTAAAAGTTACTAAAGTATGTATTTAGTTCAGCAAATCTATTTTGCCCACCTGGTAGATATTAGGTGCTGGGACTATAGAGATGCACATTGTAGACCCTGCCTTCAACTACCTCTTACTCTGAAAAGAGTGCTGTTCAATAGAATTTTCTGCAGTTACAGAAATGTCCTATATGTGTGCTGTGTGGAATGACTGCCATTGAACACATATGACCATTGAGCACCGGATACCGGATACATGGCTAGTACAACTGGGAAACTGATTTTTTAAAATTTTATTTTAATTTAAATTTCAGGAGCCATATATGGCTACTGACTGCCATTTTAGATGGTAAAGGTCTACAGGAAAGATAATCAGAAAAAGAAAAGGTGCCAATGAGCCTGTGTTTGGCCAACTTGTTCAGAGGTTTCCGTGAGAGTTCAGTAGAGAGGCAGCCATCGGTAGTCTGGTGAGCTCAGAAGCTGGGAGGGCTTCCAGGAGGCAGTGTTGCTTAAATTGAGACCTAGGGAATGAGGCGGAGTTAGTGAAGAAGGGAAGAGTGTAACCTAGAAGAAAGAGCAGCGTATGCAAAAACACACACAGAGAAGGTAAAGGGTGTGTTCAAGGAGCAACAAGTAGCTCAGTGAGTGGGGACAGAGAGATGAGGAGAAAAGCAAAGAAGCAGGCAGGGTCCAGGTGAAGAAGGTCTTCACTCTGGATTTAGACTTTGTTTAGAAGGGAGTGTGGAACATTGGGAAGGTGAGCGCCCAACTCTTTGTCCTTCTCTGAGCAAACGGGACTCTAGTCCATGTTGTTCTCTCCGCCAAGCATGCCATTCTCCACTTCTCTGACATCCAGTTCACATCGGCCACATCCAGGACCATCTCCACTCTTGCAGCAGAATGCACAGCTCCTTCTGAGCTGCCACTCTGTCATGGTCACTCCTCTGTCAGCGCCTTGCATTGTCAGCCTCTGCTAGACTTTGGCCTCCCTTAGGGCAGAGATGGGTCCCATACGGAGCTCCTCACTCAGACCTGAGACCCTTACGTTCTTCCTGCCATAGCTGACTCCCCAGTTGGATACATTGAAACAGGAGGGGCTCCTAAAATCAGACCAACCTCACACAATTGCCCCACTGGGTATACTGGAAGCAGGTACTTATTTTCTCTGAACCTTAATTTGCTTGTTGGTAAATTAAGATCATTTTGAAGGTCGAATAAGCTAAACTGTGAATAAGCTAAACTGTGTACTGTGTAAAGTAGAACTGGTAGTTGTTCAACATGCTCTTTGGGGGCTGCGTGTGGTGGCTTATGCCTGTAATCCCAGCACTTTGGGAGGCCAACGCAGGCAGAGCACTTGAGGACAGGAATTCAAAACCAGCCTGGCCAACATGGTGTAAACCCATCTCTATTAAAAATACAAAAATTTGTTGGGCGTGGTGGCAGGTACCTGTAATCCCAGCTAGCTGGGAGGCTGAGGCACTAGAATCACTTGAACCCAGTAGGCAGAGGTTGCAGTGAGCTGAGATCGCACCACTGCGCTCCAGCCTGGGCGACAGAGCAAGACTTCGTCTCAAAACAAAAGAAAAACATGGTCCTTGGGTTTGGCCAAGCTGTTGAGACAATGAGTGGCTCTAAGCCCTGGGCAGCCATGGGCAAGAATATTCTCTGAGCCCTGCTGCAGTTGCAGCCAATGCCTATCTGCTGTGTATCCCCCAGCACTCATGTGAGATCTATTACATATGAAGTGCTGGCCAGTGTGGGGCACATCGGGAAACCTACAGCCGTCTCCAGGGGTGATCTTCAAAACAACATTACCTTAAAAATAGGAAAGACAATCAGAAAAAGAAAGTGCCTATGAGTCTGTGAACTTGATCACATATGAGCACCTTTCTGAAATATAAATTCAAGCAGACGAGCTTATAGTGTCTCATTGCCAAAGGGCCAGCACACCCAGGGTTAAGAGCAACACCCTTGGGAGACAGTTATGTTGTTCAGATAAGAAATGAAGGTGACCCACCATTAGAGTACTTTTGGCGACGAGATACAATTTGTAAGAGGTAAAATGGACATGCCTTGGCGATGACTTCTTCAAGGGGCAGGGTGTTGGAGTGTGAAGGAAAAGAAATTGTCCAGGATGACTCCCAGTTTTCTGGCATGGTTTGTGGGATGGAAGGTGATGCCATTCCCTCAGCCATTGGATACCGAGGGAGGGAAGAGTCTATGAGGACGTTTCATCCAGGAAAGGTGAATGGCGCAAAGGTGGTCTGGGAACTGAATGGGGGAGTTAGGAACTCAACTGAGCAGGAACAGCTGCAACCTGGCATGTGGTCTAGGAGAGTGTTGGGGACTTCCAAGAGACCTTTTACAAGGTCAGTTAGGACATGAGACCTGCTTTCTTAGGTTGCTTGAGGCATGGTGCACAGGGCGTGGGAGCTCTAGCCTGGAGGACTGGGGTATGAAAGATGGAACCATAGAAGATAGTGTAACAAGGTGTAAGCTTCTAAAGGTCATTGCAACTTCTCTTCACCTCCTGATGAGAATCTGTGATCCTTTTGCATTTAACAGGTGCAGTTAGTTAAGATCATAGATTCTGAAATGCACAGTGATTAGCTACAGTACAAATTGGAGATACAGCCAACTTTTAAAGAAAGAAGAAACTTTATTGGGAAGAAAAGCAAACGATTGCCAGATTTCCTTCAGGATTCCTTTAATAACTGTGAAGCCCAGAGTGGGAACACATGAAACAATCACAGAAGGGTTTTGCTGGTCCATGAAGCCGCAGTGAGCAAAATTGGAATCATTACTGTCTGATTCTCAGATACCAACATATGATGGTCTCCAATTAGGAAGCAGAAATGAACATTTAGAGGATTTATTAACACAGGGCAACCTGAGGAGTTTGTGAGGCCTTGTCCACATTGGGAGAGATGAGAAACTGTAATTACATAGACACTCTTTCTCCAAACCTCATTTATTCACTTAGTTCCCCAGTACTCTGGGCCACCTTTGCTGGGACCTGAAGATGAGGAATGCTATGGATCCCACTTTGGTGTATTGGGGGTTACGGGGACATGGATGAGAGGTACTCAGACATAACCTGCAAGAAGACTTAGCTTTGTTAACACCACTTTTAGCCATGCCTAAAATCATGCTGGGACTTCATCACACCAGACTGGGAAGTAGGAGAAGCCAGATATATGAAGAGGCAACCGGAAATAAGGAATAAGGGGATGAATGTTCCTGTAATGCCCTTCTCCATGGGGTTGTCCCACAGTCTACAAATGCCAACTAAAGGGGTACATATTAAAGAGATATGTGTACCACCAAAGAAATCACCCTAGGAGACAGGGGTCAGTCTGCTGATACAGCACAGAGCTGCAATTAGATGATTGTTCAGGAAAACAAAAGGGAAGAAAGGTGACACTCAAATAATTTAGGTGGGTTTGCATTCACTTCAGCTTACCCTAACTGCATTTCAGGTCCCCTTTTATAAGGCTCCTTTCTCTACCAACAACCCAGCTTACCAAGAATTGGCTCTGGTGTTAGGATTCTGGATTATATTACTTAGGCTCCAACCAAGGAGGAAAAACAGGTGTTTGGGGAAGAATATTTTAAATGGAGCAGTCGATGGAACATGAAGATCGAAAGAGTGTTCTATTTTGGACTGTCTGCCATCTGGAGAGATGGAGACAAGGACTGTTACTGGCATGAGGAAAAGAAGAGTGGTTGTCATGCTCACCTCCTACCATAGGGACTATTTAAATTCCAAAAGTCTGGAGTGCTGGAGAGACATCTGAGCAGGGGTTTTAGATTTGGGAACCATTAACATCCAGGTGGTATTTGAAGTATGGAGGGGAGTGGATGACCTCATCCTGGGAGAGTGTAGATTAGAAGAGATGAGAAACAGAACAGAGATCTATGAAACTTTATCAAGGAACCACACAGGAGATGGAGAAGGACTGCCCAAAGAGTAGAAAGAAAACCAGGGCTGTATATTTCATTTTGACTTTTCTTTTAAAACAAGAAATTCAAGGGAAGAATCGTTTAAATTGGTTTAATTTTCTCCAAGAGCTTCAAGAAGCTCTTGTAGTAGAAAAGAAGAAAGACACACAAGTTGATCCAGGAGTACAGACAAATGAAGATGATTGATAATGCCAACAAAAGTGCTGGAAAATGGACCATCTGGTCTAGGCTTGCTTTAAAAAGAATGTGAAGGTTGCTGTTCAGAAAATAGAGGTATTGAGGGCCAGGCAACCTGGATGCTGTTGAAGAATTTGTGTAGAGGGTACAAAGCAGGGAGAGGGTAGAAAGACAGGAAGTGTTATTCGGAGGATAAGATGATCAAATGTAAGGTGTCAGTAATAAAACTCTTCTATAGGATACGATGGCTCTGGGTGTGACCACATTGGCAGTGATGGTGAACAGACAGTAATAGATTCAAAGTGAAGATCATTGGAGCCAAATGTTGCAAGGAACACGAGGGCAGACTAAGGATGGAGGGGCTGTCCGAGTAGATGTAGTTCTTATAATACAAACCCTCCAACCCTGGGGAACAGGTGAAACTCATTGCAAGAGCACAGTGACTTTGCACGATGCCTTCTCCTGGTTCTAACTTTTTCTCTAACTTTTTTTTGCTGCTGACTTTTACTTCTCCCACTGTTCTGGGCCCCATGACAGTTTGCATCACTGCTTTGTCTCAGATCTTGCACAGCTGATAACCGATGGCTCTCAGTCTCTGTCTGCAACTGCCCAAAGGTCAGACTTTCAAGTCTGCCTCCATCAAGTGCATTTCTAGAGCCTGATCTATTGATGTTCTTCTGAGTTAGAGCATGGCTGTGTGCCATGTTAGAATCCAAGGAGGTTTGCTCTTATCCAACAAGCATTCTGCACGATGCCTGCTCCAGCTGTTTAGGGCTGCTCAGAGAGTTGCCTCCACTTGGCAACAGTGAAAGAAGTGATTCTGAAAGCCCTGACTTTTTGGTAGGAAAATAACATCTTAGAGTCAGAGTCTCCACCAATGGGCCGAAAAAATGTGTGCTTACTCTCTCAAAATACAAGTCACCCTTTTCTTACCTGGCTACAGCTGCTTAGGGTTTGCTATTTAGTGCATTTCCACTTAGGTATAGACTTACTAAGAATTTTATAACCATATAAGTATTCATGCCCAGAGCAAGATGTAGCAGCCCCAGTAACAAATGCAAGAATTGAGGGCTAGACTTTAGACTTACACTGTCCAATGCAGTAACTATTATTAATAACTACATGTGGCTATTTAAATTTAAGGTAATTAAAATTAAGTAAAATTAAAGCTTCAGTTCATTAGTTGCATTAGCCACATCTCAAGTACTCAATAGCCACAAGTAGCTAATGGCTAACATATTTCCATCATGGAAATATGGACAGCATTTCCATCATGGCAGAAAATTATATTTTACTACATTGCTCTAGACCCTAAGAAGGGGTAAGAAGAGGTCAAGGCCCATGTTTGGTTTCAGAGAGGTTGCTTGGCAGCTGTTTGGGGAGAGGTAAAGGCCAGGGATCCTATCATAAGAGACGAGCAATGTAATGAAGACTTAGACACAGGTAGAAGTCCTGAAAACAGCGTGGGACCTATGGCTAGGCTTATTTACTGAGGAGATTCTGATCTACTGAGCTAGACTTCCAAAATTTCTCCACATCACTCCCACTGGATATAGAAAGTGGGAAGTGGTTTAATCCCAAGGTTTCCAAACTTTAATGAACATGCATCATAATCAGCTGGGGTTCTAGTAAGCCTGCAGATTCCTGCCCGTCCTCAAGGACTGTGGGATAATGCCTGAGAATCTGCATTTTGAACAATTTCCCAGGTGACCTACTGGTCTTGGACCACGCTTGAGTACTACTGGTGTTGCCTATAGGTGGTCGCAGGTATGGAGAAAGGAATTTGTACAGGGAACCAAGTCATCTCTTCTCTGGCACCAATATTTGCTCATTCTTGCAATACAGGGAAGCAATAATTTTGCCTTGTACTGTGAAGTTGCCCCTGCTGAGTTTACAGCTTTTGGATCTCTCATGTCTCTCTCAGTGTGTGTTTCATCATGAGGATAACCAGTTTTAGCTCCTAAAAGCTGAACTAGAATCTCTGCCAGCTTATTTCTCTATCCCCATCCACGTGGGGGCTAAAACACACCTCTGTTTTCCTATGATGATGACAATAACTAGTGTCAAAATCATTCATGTTGAGTTGTTGCATGCTGACAGCATATCTGAATATGTCACTTCTATGCAGATGTTGGGGCCTAGGTAGAAGATGGATGTTTGATGAGGCTGAACATCCGAATATCAGAATCTGAACAAATCTGTATTCTTTTGTGGAAGGCTAGAGCAGCCTGGGAGAAACAAATCCATTTCCAACTTTCACTCTATAAAAAGTTCCATATTTTCTTAGATCAGACAAAATATACTGAGTGCCAACATGCTGCAGCAATATGGACGCGTCACTCAGCTGGGTTAGAATCTGTATGCATTGTCCCCCCGGGCCAGTTTTGATTATGTTCTTTTTCCTTTTATTGCAGTCAGCAAATCTGAATTTGCTATTGTGGGGAGAGCAGGAAGAAGAGAGAAAAAGTGAAGGTTTTTAACCTTCAGAAAGTTCAGAGGTTCAGTCTGAATAAGCACAAAAACTTTCAGTGTGCCTCTGAATTCCTTGAATTTGCAGAACTGCTCAGAATCCCAAGAGAACTACCTTGCACATAGGATTCAGGCCCTGCTTTGTGGCTAAAAGGCAAACCTGAAATTATGAGAGAGAAACAGTTAGAGAAAGTGGGAAGAGGAATCAATTTTTTTTTTTTTAAGGAGTTGGGTCCCAATCCAGGCTAAGTTTCAGCCTATTGTTCAATTTCTTCAAAGCCATCTGCTTCCCACGGCTCTCAGATAACGTCTCCCCTGCCAGGACACCCTGTTCCTGCTTAATTGAAATTAGTTTCCAAGAATAGTTGTCCAAAGCAGTTTCCAATGGTGGGAATGTTTTGAAAGTCACAATAGGAGTTGAAGCTTTGGGATGCAGATGTTCAAAGGCATCACATGATCTACAACAGCCATCATATTTCCAAAGCCAGGAGTTCTCTCATTGGCCTCTGCAACTCGCAAATGGCTCCTTTGCAACTGGCACCATCTCTCCATCAGGGACATGTAATACTGCAAGTGTGAAGGGAAACAATCACTTCCATTCAGGTTTAGAGCAATGTGTTTCCCAGGCTTAATTATGCCGCAGGTATATAAATTACAGAAACATGTTAATGCTCCCGTGATTAAAATTATAGAGTGCCTAATTGAAAAAGCATAAACTGAATTGAAGAATTCCTAATTATAGTTTGCTTTGAGGTGTTAATTTCCTCCATAGTGAATGCATAATTTCTCGGAACCTAAAAAGGTGGCCTCTGCATCAGCACATAGGCTCCAGGCAGATGGAAAAGGTAGTCATCTTTCAGTTCAGGAAGTTGACACAGGAGGCTCTGTTCAGGTCTGGAGCCTGGGAGAGCCTTAGAAGGGAGCTTAGGAAGGAGGTGGAGCTGGTACAGACATCACACCAAGGTTCTACTCTACCTAGTAGGCGTCAGGACCAAGGCAGATGAGGAACCCTTATTAAACTTTTCTCTCCTGCCTTTCCTTTTCTTCTCCAAAGTCTCAACCATTTTCCAAGCTGGAATTTTGTGCCTGTAAGACAGTGATTCTCAAAGTTTGGTCCCAGATTGAATACTGATGTATTACCTGGGACTTTGTTAGAAATGCAAATGTTTAGACTCTGTCCCCAACCAACTAAATCAGAAACTCTAGGGGGACAGCCCAGCAATCTGTTTTAACGTGTCCCCCAGGAGATGCTCATGTGTGCTAGAGTCTGAGAAGCCCAATTCTAAGGAATGGGTCATACACACTCAAATTCATATCTAACTGAGCTTTGTTGAGCTCCTCCTCTGGATCAGAACCTGAGATGAGAACCTGAGGATACCCAGCATCCTTTCATTGATTGTATACTCTGCCCTGAAGTAGAAAAAATAATCCCCTGTTCTCAGTAGAGAAAACTGAGATCCTGAGAAGATGGCTTGCTCAGCTCATAGTATCTTAGGACCTGTAGCTCTTGTAGGTTGTGATGCAGACTCAGATGCATTATGTTGTCAATTTTTTTCATTGTTGCTATGTAATTTTCATCAGTAGCTCTGCTAATGGGTTTTCTGACACACTGTAAGTTGGAGGTTGAACTACAGCTTGGAATGACTTCCAGGTGAGGCTTGACTTTGCTAATGTTGAGTCTAACTGTAGAGCCAGGGAAGCGGAGGCTTCTAAATATCTGTAAGCATTGCTATTAGTGGTATCGATTGTGAGTATGCATTCTTCCTGAAGAGCGATGCAAACTCTAAGTACGAAAAGACCATGCCACAGCTCAAAAAGAAACTCTTCAGTTTTGGGAAGAAACTCCCCTTGCCCAGTGACCGAAGTAGCTTCGAGGCCCCCTATTAAGGACTCTGGAGGCCACAGAAAGTTGTCTAGATACAGTACATTTCCTCCTCTCTTTAGACATCCAGTTTCTCTCAGGTTTCTATTTCCTAGTCTAAACACATCAGGGACTTTGTATGTGTATGTGCAGTCAGTTTTAGCTAATCCACAGCCATCTGAAACAATAAACTCATGTTCAGCTTTTTGCGTAATTCTTAGCCATTTCCATATGGTTGAAAATTTGGGTCATTTCCAGTTTTTTTTTGTTGTTGTTATAAATAACCAAGCAATCACAAATTTATTCATGTTTTTCTTTTGGTATTGTATCTTTAAATAGCAAAAATCCCCAGGAATGGAATTACTGAAATGAATAAAATTGAACTACAGTGTATTGAGTGCCTTCTCTAATATGCCAGGCACTGACAGCCAATTCATATACATTAACCTTTTTCATTCTTTAATTAAAAAATCTCAAAGTAACAAATACACATAGTTGGAAAATCAAATAGCCAAACCATTCCCTACGCCACCATTTACAACCCCCCAGTCCTGTGCCTCAGAGGCAAATACATTTTAATTCTTTGCTCTTTCTTCTGGGAATTGGCAATGTGGTATTTTAAAATTATTGATTGCAGACATTATCTATTTATTTCCTGCCATGATAGATGATAATTTGTCCTAAATCAGCCAATACCTCCCTTCCTTCTTTCCAATGTAGTTAAGCCACAGTTTTTAGTTAAATAAATACACACTGGCCAACTTTACAATTCCATAAAAACAGGCCATTTCAGAGCCAAATGGTATATTACTTTTATTATAGTATAATATGTAAGTATTATATTATTACCTAATTAATTTAAAGCTTGCTAAGATTTTAAGTTCTTTATGTATATTAACTCAGTTGATTATCATTAAAACCCTATCAGGTAGAAACTAGTATTATCCCTATTTTACAGATGGGGAAACTGAAGTACTAAAAAGTTAACTAACTTGCTCAAGATCATGCAGCTAGTAGCAACTAATATGGAATTTGAACATAATGGTCTAGCCCCACAGTCTAGAGCTTACTGCTATGTTATACTACCTCTAATTACTCTTTTTGTGGGCTTTTTTGTTTAATTCATTATAGAATGTACAGTTATTCTCCTTTCTTCAGGCAGTTTCTTTATTAAACTATTCATATATTTTTCCTCCCACAGAACTTCATCATTTTAGGGTTGCCTTTAAATACTCTGTTTCCCCTTTTCTTTTCTGCCAATTTCTTCTATTTCCTAAACAAAACAGAACAACTCCCTCAAAAAAAAATATCATATTTGTTTATAATTTTGGCAGTCATACTTTTTCATTTTAAGAACTACTTACTGTTCTTTGAATTTTTTTCTTATAACATTCACTTGTTATTTATAGAAGTAATCATTTCTCAAACATCTCAGGATATGATTTTGATTTTGGAGGAGGGGGAAGCTTTTCTGATTCCTGTATTATCTCTGTTTCTTCTACAGTCATTTTTTAAATCCACTGCTCTCTTTCATGTTGGAAGCATTGCTCACCTAACCAGTGAACCTCCATAGCCAATATTGAAAAGTAAGGTGTTGAGAAAGTTATCTGGAGGTACTGTGCTTTTGGAGGTGGAGGCATTCAAATTCTGAGATGAAATCCTCTTCCTATCTCATGCCTAAGGGGTAGAAGACAGACACATAGCTCTCCATGTTCAAAATTTTGATGGTTTTGTGTACAGACTTTTGATCAGCTCCCCAGTTTTCAGCCCCACATTTTACTTCCACACTGTCCACACTTGACTACTCCAACATCAGAATCTCTCTTGAAATCTGTGGGGGAAATAAAGTCCATCCTTATTCACATGTCTTTGCAATCTGACTTTCTTTATCCCATCACATGTGGTACTTCTCCTCTGATCATTTTTAGGTTTCTAGAATTTTCTTAAAACTGCTCATCCACTGATGTCCCCTCTCCTGTCCTCTTTTTCTGTGTGGATTTCTATGCTTTTTCACATTTCACTGTTACTGCAGTGAAATCTTAGGAGAAAGAGGAGGTAAATGGAGTACATTAATTCTTCCACGTTTAACTAGAAGTTCACTTACATTATTATCTAATCCAGTTTTTCAAATAACTAATGATGGAGGCATTATTATTGTATTCAGTTCTTATAAATGCTATCATTTAAATAAATTAAGATCACTTAACTAGTGAGATTCAGAGCTAAAATTCAAGTTTAATGCTGATTCCTGAGCCTATGCTCTTTTTACTCCGAGGTCATAAAAACATTTATGAGTCTTGAAAACCATTGCCAGATTATTTTCCCCAATTTGATGAATCAATTAGAAATGCTACTGGAATTATAGAATCCTACCAGTTCAACCACAGCTTCACTGAAATGGCTTGTTGTAATTTATGCTTACTTTTACTAATTTAATGCATTTTAAATGGGAACATATTGTCATTTTGATTTGCATTTCTTGGCTTACTGGCAAGGCAGAATATTTTTCTACGTATTTTTATGCTATTAACATTTTTTTGTGAGTTTTCTTTTTACATCCTTTTGCTAATTACCTATGGCATTGGTTCTCAAATTAACAGGGTTAATTTGTCCCCTAAGAGATACCTGGCAATGTCAGGACATATTTTTGTTTATTACAAGTCGGAGGTGATATTGGCATCTAGTTAGTGGGGGAGGGGGGGGTCACAGGGATCCTGCTGAACATCCCACAATGCATAGCACAGCCCCCTACAACGAAGACTTATCCAGCCCAAAATGTCAGTAGTGCCAAGATTGAGAAATCCTGAACCATGGGGGTCTTAATAGACTTATTTTTTTTAAATGTATGATTCAGAGATTCTTGATCTTTTAAATTTGAAGACCCCTCTACACTCTTAAAAATTAACGAAGTCATCAAAGAACTTTTGTTTATGTGGGTTTTGTCAATCAATATTTACTGTATTAGAAATTAAAGCCAAATTCAAGCTGGGCATGGTGGCTCATGAGTGTTATCCCAGCACTTTGTGAGGCCAAGGTGGGTGGATCACTTGGTCAGGAGATCAAGACCAGCCTGGCCAACATGGTGAAAACCCATCTCTACTAAAAATAACAAACATTAGCCAGGTGTGGTGGTGCACGCCTGTAGTCCCAGCTACTCAGCAGGCCGAGGCGGAAGAATCTCGCTTGAACGCAGGAGGCAGAGATTGCGCTGAGCCGAGATTGCGCCCCTGCACTGCAGCCTAGGTGACAAATGGAGACTCTGTCTCAAGAAAAGGAGTTAAAGCCAAATTTTAACAAGTATTTAAATTCATTTGAAAACAATACTAAGCCTGGCTGGGCGAGGTGGCTCACGCCTGTAATCCCAGCACTTCGGGAGGCCGAGGCGGGCAGATCACGAGGTCAGGAGAATTGCTTGAACCAGAGAAGTCGGAGGTTAGAGTGAGCCGAGATCGCGCCACTGCACTCCAGCCTGGTGAGAGAGCGAGACTCCGTCTCAAAAAACTAAGCCTATACATATTAATATAAATCATATATTTCTATTTCCCCAAATAATAAAGTTAGGCCGAAGAGATACAGTTTCACATTTTGTAAATCTTTTTAATGTCTAGCTCGGTAGAAGATCATTGGATTATCATATCTGTTTCTGTGTTTAATCTGTTGTCATAAGTTGTTTTGGTTGAAATAAAGAAAATCCAGTATTACATAGATATGTAATTGTGGGAAAAAAGGAGGAATATTTTAATAGCCATTTAAGATCACTGTGGGTATTCTCCTTTCATATGACACCAAAACTCAGAGTGGTGGTTTCCTCAAGTTTAGTTGCAATGAAATATCTGTAAACTTTTTATACTCTTTTACATTAAAAGTTCTAGGGGATTCTTTGCCCTACATGATTTTGCAACGTTATGCATTGGTCATCTGAAAAATATTTATGGATTTAATTTTAAAATTCCAAATGTTTATATATCTCATTATACCATATCAAAAAATTACATTTGCTACTTACTGTCACTACCAATTTCATCATTAAAATTTTTAATTATTGAAGATCTTTCCAGTTCACAATGGCAGATACAAATTTTCCAAATTCTGGTTTTCACTTGAAAGCTCGCTATGTCTTTGACAACAAATACTGTCAGTTTTCTTTACAGTGACAGAGACTTCGTTTATTCTGTAAAAAAAAAAAAAGTTTTCCATATATTCAAATCTGAATGACCACAATTTGTTAGTCATTCCTTCAATAATTAATAAAAAGGTGCCTCATGAAAAATGTGGCTAGTTTAGCGCGCAGTTCAAACAATCACAGAAATGTTCTCTTCTGACCGGGCGCGGTGGCTCCTGCCTGTAATCCCAGCACTTTGGGAGGCCGAGGCGGGAGGATCACGAAGTCAAGAGATCGAGACCATCCTGGCTAACACGGTGAAACCCTGTGTCTACTAAAAATATCAAAACTTAGCCAGGCGTGATGCGGACGCCTGTAGTCCCAGCTACTTGGGAGGCTGAGGCAGGAGAATAGCATGGAACCCGGGAAGGGGAGCTTGCAGTGAGCTGAGATCAGGCCCACTTGCACTCCAGCCTGGGCGACAGGAGCGAGACTCCGTCTCAAAAAAAAAAAAAAAAAAAAAAAAAAAAAAAAAAAAAAAAAAAGTTTTTTTCTTGAAGAAACCATTAGTACCTCAACAAGCAGGAGACATGATTTACGTATACTGCCCATTGTATCACATGCATATGAAAAAGACATGGACTCAAGGGTTGAGATTTAATAAAATTAATGCTTTTTACTGCTTTATCGAGGAACTTCTTAAGTGAAACTGGCATTTTTGCTTTTATAGCAAGTATGAGGTGGTGAAGAACATAGTAACAAGTACAGTTGGGTACCACTGCCTTGAGTTTTGCTGAGGCACCAGCAGTATTGCATACCTTTGCAGGGTCAATATTAACAAAGTGGTAAAAGGCAAATGAAGTCTTAGTATTACTATTACAATTATGTCAATGTTACAGAATCATTGAATGGGTCTTAAGAATTCCCAAAGGACGTCTCTGGAATTTGGTGTTTGTAAGACTATCATGGTGAACCTGTTGAAAATTTACATTCCCAACACTCGCAGCCAGAGATTCATGATGGGAATCCCGAATTCACAGGCAATTCTGTTGTTGGATGGATGAGAACCTCCAGTTCTCTGAGCATACACGATTTCCACCTCATTGCACTTCTGCAGTCCTCAACAGTGCGTTACATCTTCCCATAAGAAAAATATTTCGTCTGGTGTTATAATTTTTCACTTGCGTTTGTTTGCCCTATCTGGCAAATAAGTATGCCTGATATTATGATTAATTTAATGCTTAATTAGTAATTATTCCATTTACCTTTTAGAGCTTAGAAGGGCTTTTGAAGATAATTGATTTCAGATGGTCTTATAAAAAAAAAAAAAAAAAGCTGTTCAGAGAGATTTCACCTGACACTTCCCTTTCTTTAAGCAAATGTCTTTGTTGTAAGGGGAGAAGTCCAGGCCCCCTACTGATGACTTTTTTAAAAACAGTAGCGTCTTCCTCTGTAAAAGCATAGCTGTGGGTTCTAATAGCCAAGTTAGGAGCTGAATCCCCATGGAAGCTAGCCTTGTTTAACTTGATTTTTTTTTATTTGCTCCTCTCACCATGTAAAGTAACTTTAGAAAACAACGACATTTCAACTGAGAACTTGACAGGAGTATAAAGGGGGTTGCTTCCCAGGATGTCTGAGGTTTGAGAGGCCTGGAGTAAAGAAAACAACCTGGCTGTCCACTAGGGTATAGAAAATGCTTCAGAATGTATATTAGAAAACAAAACAAAACAAAAACCAGGGAGCTTTTCAGTCCCCTAGTGTGTTCTGTTTCACATGACTGCTTTTCAAAATTTAATGTGCAAATGAAATAAGTTGGGACCTCTTAAAGTGCAGATTGTAATTTAATAGAGCTGAGGTGGGGCCTGGGACTCTGCATTTCCAACACATTTCTTTTTGGGTGATGAAGATGCTACTGGTCTGTGACCACACAGGAGTGGGGCCCCTGCAACATTCTGCTGCTTCTTGCTAGTGTTGGCTACCACTGTTTGCTTTGAATGCTCTATTTGTTAAGTATAACAATAATAATAATAAGTTTATTATTTGTGGAGATGGGGTCTCACTATGTTGCCCAGGCTGGAGAGCAGTGGCATGATCATAGCTCACTGCAGCATCAAACTTAATCCTTCCAAAGCACTGGGATCACAGGCGTGATAGGCTACATAGACTTGCTTAAAGTTGTTGTTTAAATGAGCTATTAACATTAGCTAATAGAGCTATTGGCTAGTGGATATTTTATTCATTTATTTTATTTTATTTTTTTGAGATGGAGTCTCGTTCTGTCACCCAGGCTGGAGTGTGGTGGTGCGATCCTGGCTCACTGTAACTTCTGCCTCCCAGGTTCAAGTGATTATGCTGCCTCAGCTTCCCAAGCAGCTGGAACTGCAGACATGTGCCCCTATCATGCCCAGCTAATTTTTTTGTATTATTAATGGAGATGGGGTTTCACGATGTTGGCGAGGCTGGTCTTGAATTCCTGATCTCAGGTAATCCGCCTACCTCAGCCTGCCAAAGTGCTGGGATTATAGGCATGAACCACCACTCCAAGCCAGTTATTTTAAGCTGAGTCAAATATCTTTTATACATTACTGGATTCTTGACTGATTGAAATTATACTTTTCAACATGAACTTAGAAAATAGCACTTCTGGAATTAAGTAGGGATGGGATCTGTTTAGTAAATATTAAATAGTCAACAATGCCCAGCTGGGAAGAGAGTATTAGGCATAGATTATGCCATGTCATTCATGTGGAGAAATCCATCCATCAATTAAAAGTATGATACTACAGCTATATTGTAACATAGTACATTAAAAATTATTTTCAAAGTCCTATCTTTGATCCTTATCACAATACTGAGGTAATTCATACAATGTTATCATTTTATTTTAAATGATGTTTAAGTTAGATTCGCCACAAAATAATGCATGCTTACATAGAAATGATAGGAACATTGAAAAAATACTAACATTTGAGAAATTTTCTCCATTTTTACTCACTAAGTTAAAAAAATTGGCTTTACATAATGTTGCTCTTCACTGATAATGTTGCATCCTTCTTTTGCCACATATCATGATAGCTATTACCATTTTCATGATGTTTGGGGAGTACTTATTCTTTTGTTTCTCCAAGTAGTTGACAGATTTTCTCCACACCATTTATTGAACAGTGCTTCCAGTCTTAATGAACTGTGATGTTGTGTGTGTGTGTGCGCACGCGCACCGCTATATTCTTGGTTTATCTATACTGTTCCGTTAGATCTGCCTCTCTGTTGATCACTGTGTCTGTACCACCCATCTTAATATAGCTTTACAAAACGTTTTAATAACTAGTCTTCCTATTTCTTGTTGTTCAAAATGTTCTTGGCTATTTTTACTCACTTATGTTTCCCTATGAATTTTTAAATCCCTTTATCATATTCTCTAAACAATCCCCAATGGAATTGGCCTAAATTATATTAAGACTATTGCTTAATCTAAAATGATTATATATATTAATGTGAGCTTTTCCACGCTGAAAGAGGGCAAGCCTATCCATTCATCTGAGTCTTGACTGTTTCTCAGGACAAAGGCATTGACTCTGTCATGCAGATTCCACCCATAGCTACCTTGTTAAAATTGTTTCTTACTAACATTAAGCTTGTGGTGTCTCCTGCTATCTGTCCCCTATTGTGTTTGCTAACTGTTTTTTGCTAGTGTTTAGGGAAACTGTGTGTGAGTGTGTGTGTGGTGTGTATGTTTTCCTCATCTCGTTCGCTGAAACCTCTTGTGAGTTTCTTTAATTAAGTTTTATTATCTTGGTTTACCAGCTAATAATCACACCATCTATGAATAATGATAATTTTATGTCCTCCTATTCCAGTTGCAATAGCTCTTATTTTGGTTTTATGTTTTATTGCATTGAGTAGAGCTTTCTGGGCAATATTGCCAACTAATGTTAATAGCTGAACTTTTTGTCTAAATTCCAACCTCAAACACTAGACCTCCAGCAAATTTCTCTTAAGTATAATGTTAGTTGTAGATTTGAAATAGGTATTTTAAAATCTGAAAAGGAAAAATATTTCTATTCTGTAGTTTATCTTTATGACTCTTCTAAAGTGAGTGATTTTATCAAGTGCCTTTTTGGTAATTATTTATATGATCATACTTTTTTTCTATTTGGATTTATTTATGTGATATTTTCCTAGATTTTCTATTACTAAATCTATCTTGTGTACCTGTAGTAAATGATCCACTTATGGAGCACCAATTTAATAGTATGTTAGAGGAATAGTTTGTAGCAATTTGAGATGCTTTTCCTTTTTCTGTCTGATGTAATTGTTTCTATGACATGGGAATTATCAGTTCCTGGAAGATTGAAAGAACTCATTGGAAAAGCCATCTGGCTCTAGTGTTGTTTATTCTAATTTTCTTTTTATGGAATGCTTAATTAATTTATTGTCATTCCTTTTTGTTTAATAACAAAGGCTTTTCAGATGCTGAAAACAGGTTTGGTCCTATCCCATAAGCATTAAACATCATTGTTCTCACAGTAATAGTTTCTAAAGAGTAGGAAATTGTGGTTTTGATTTTCTATTTGATATGAGAATTACTTGTAAGGCATCATATAAGGTAAGTTCTTATTTCCCCCAGTTGGAGGTTTTCATTTGTGCAGAATTTTGATGTAGCAATTTCTGGTTCTATCTCATTATATATACAGAATATAGCCTATACCTTTATTTATTCAGATAATTTGTTGATTTTTATGTGTGTCCTTTGTCATTTTATCCTCTATACCTGATATGATTTTAAAATATTAAAATATTGCTTCCTTCTCTGTCATATTTTCTGGGAATAGCTTTTCTAATTGGTTGTTTTATTTTTTATTCTGTTTTCAGACATTTCAAATTTACATACAGACAAATCTGTCATTTTTCTTTAGTCTTTTGTAAATTGTTCTATTATTAAGCTTAAACAATTCTTTTCCACTCAAGATTATCTTTTTCTTTGATTTCAAACCTACAGGATATTGCAGGAATGATACAATAACCATCTACACATCCTTCCCATAGATTTGGCAGTCATAAGCATTTTGCCATATTTGGTTTCTCTCTCTTTCTCTTGTCTTGTAGCGACCATGACTCTTCAAAACCTTTAGTTTTTATCTCCTATGGAAAGGTCAGTCTGTTACACAGTCACAAAACAATCACCACACTCAGGAAATTTCAAAGTGACATAATGCTGGTATCTAATATATAGGTCATATTCAAATTTCCCCAACTCTCCCAATTAATTGTCCTTTAAAGCTTTTTAAAATTCAATCCAGGATCCAATCAAGGATCACACATTGTATTTGGTTGGCAAGGGCATACTAAAATTTTTCAATAAATAAATAAATTCTGAACTACTGGAATATAATGTGGTTTTCATATGTAGCAAGGTCTTAAATTTGATGATTTCTTCTTGTAATTATGGAATTTTTCAAACACTGAGTGATACAATTTTATTTTTCATTAATTTATGTTGCTTGTATTTTTATACATACAATTATCTGTTTCTCTCTCTGTCATACACACATACACACATACACACACACACACACACACACACACCCCTACCTATTCCATTTTTATTTAACTCCTACTCTAGTACCCATGGTTTAATCATTGTAACTTCATAATATAACTTATTATCCAGTAGTGGTTTTGCAGCATCATTCCTTTGTTGTTTTTTTTTTTTTTAAGTTCTTAACTATATTTCCCATTTTGAACAAAACAAATCTTACTGGATTTCTCAAATTGTGGTCATCCACATCTGTAGGGCTCACAAATATCACCTAACTGGTTCATGTTTTATACAATTTGCTTTTTCTCAAAGAAAACAATACATCAGTTTGGCAAGAATTGACATTTTTACAATATACGATGCTTTCCTCCAGGACTTCAGCATTTCTGTCCATTTATTCATCTTCAGTTCAGCACAATTATTTAACACCCACTCTACCAGGCTGTGTGCTAGGGGCTGGAGATGGTCTTTTAAATCATTCAGTAGAGTTTTATTTTCCTTCCAGTGTCAGTCCTGTATGTTTCTTATTTGTGTTTTCCTTAGCTATTTTTAAAGGACTCTGTTCTAAAAGACTTTTTCATTACATCTTCTAGCTTGTTTTCCATGGTGTACAGTGTATTTATCTCTATCTTCTACAAAACTACTTTACTGAATTCTTTTATTAATTTTAAAAGTCTTTCAGTTGATTTGCTTCGATATATTAGTTCTAGTCATATTATCTGCAAATGATGATGAATTGCTTTCCTTTCTAAAATGTATGTCTTTTCTGTTTTGTGTCTTGTTGCATTGGTCACAATTATTCCATTTTAGATGCAAGTTCTAGAGGTAAAGTGACTTTCTCAGCATTGCAGACAGAGCAGCGAGTGTAAAGCCAGTACTAAAACCTTCACCTTGCTTTAGCAAAGGTCACCAAATCAAGGTTATCTACCCAGATATTGCCTGACTGGCCCCATATTGATCCAGCTGCTTTTTCCCAAAGGAAGGTTGACATTTGCAGCGCTTACAGTTCTCTCTTAAAAGGACCTAATCTGTTCGGCGTGGTAGGTAATAATAAATGATACAAATAAAAATTAAGAGGGAAAGTATAATTGACTATATTGTGGCTTTAGGTTGCTATTTTAAATAAAGTGTTCAGGACAGACTTCCCTGGCAGAGGTGAAAAAGTAAGCCTTCCTTAGGTTGCGTATCTGCAAGGGAAGACCATTCAAGGAAGGGGATAGCAAGAGCAAGGGCCTTGAAATGGGAGCATGTGTGGGGTGTTCAAGGAACAGCAAAGAGGCCAGTGTAACTGGAAAAGAATTGGAAGAGTAAGATCAGAGAGTTCTTAAGAGTGAGACTTGTAGACATTGTAAAGATGTTGCATTTTACTCTAAGGTGGGAACCATAATGGGACTTTGGGCAGAGGGGTGTCTTGAGCTGAGTCATTTAAAGGGTCATTCTAGCCACTGTTTTGAGAATGAATATTGAGGGGCAAAAGTGAAAGCAGGGAGACCAGTTGGGAGGCTATTACAATAATCCAATCAAGAGATGATAGAAGCTTAGTCCAGGGTTGTAACTATGAAGATGTTGAGAAGCGGTCAGATTCTAAATATACGGTATGTTGAAACTGGAGCCATGGGAATTGCTTATGGACTGAATCTATGGTATTTTGAAAGACAGAAGAGCCATGATTGAGGGAAAACTTACTTGAATTCTTCAACTGGATTTTCACAATTCCTTTACACAACATAATTTTCTTCCTCTAAATTTCTACACAAAATTCACCTTCATTAAATATATCAAATGCAATTCAATCATAGGAGAAGGGCCCAAATAAAAAACAAAGCTACTCTTTGGTGTCTAATTCAGTAACATTGTAATAATAATGCATGCAGCAATTGTGAAGGCCCCCCCAACTTTCATAGAGCACTTTCTAGAATGCACTTCCTAGACATGTGATTTCAATCTTTGCACTGCCCTGTAGGCTTCTCCCTTCCCAGAATCCTTCCCTGGCAGAGTTCTTTCTGCCCTCATTTCATTGGATTGTGGTGAACAATTAATAATCTATTTCTCCACTCTGAGCTCTAAGCACCCAGTACCTAGTGGTCGGATTACATTTAAATTTGAACCATCTTTATTTATTGAGCTATCATCACTCAATAAATGTCTGATGAATAAATGTATGAAAGATAGACAGATAGGGCAATAGGTCGCCAAACGAGTCAGAGGCAAAGCAAAGATGCATATGCACTAACTCTGACACTAATCTGCCAAATGTACACCTCCTCCCATTTTCTTGTCTCCTCTGAGAACTATTTTGACTAGGCAAATAGTGAGTAAAAGCAGGAATTCCCAGAGACTTGGAAGAAAGGTTGGCTAACTAAGACATATTGTAAATTTCAGCTCCATGGTTCTGAGTGACCTTTAAGCAGGGAATGTAATTGCAAAGCTAGATTCTTTTGGGGATTACAAAGCTCACACTTGTTTCTTAGCCCATCTTGTCCAATAAAACCAATGGTTTATCATAGCATTTTGTATTAAAATTTGTGCATACTTAAATGCCAAAGCATAGACTTTTGAAGTGTGAAAGGACATTCAAGATTATTCAGTCTGTTTCTCTCAACAGCTTTATTGAGATATAATTTACACACCATAAATTTAGCTATTTTAAGTGTACAGTTCTTTAGTAAATGTATAGGGTCATGCAACTATCACTACAATCCCATTTTAGAATATTTTCATCATACCATAAAATCCCCTATGCCCATGTGCAATTGATTTCTATTTCTACTTCCAGTCCCAGGCAATTACTAATCTGATTTCTGTCTCTATGACCTTGTCTTTTCTCCATACTTAATAAATATGAATAGAATCATATGATATGTAGTCTTCTGCATCTTATTTCTCTCATTTAGCATAATGTTTTGGAACTTCATGCTGCAGATTGTAGCAGTAGTTTATTTCTTTTGTTACTGAATAATAGTCTATTGCATAGATATACCACATATTGTTTACCCATTCACCAATTGGTTGATAAACATTTGGATGGTTTTTGTGTTTTAGCTATTATACATAATGCTTCTATGAACAGTTTAATTCAGGTTTTTGTGTGGACATGTCTTCATTTCTTTTGGGTAGATAGGTAGAAAAGGAATAACTAGATGAATGGTAGATTTATGTTTAACTTTTTTTTTTTTTTTTTTTGAGACGGAGTCTCCCTCTGTCGCCCAGGCTGGAGTGCAGTGGCTGGATCTCAGCTCACTGCAAGCTCCGCCTCCCGGGTTTAAGCCATTCTCCTGCCTCAGCCTCCCGAGTAGCTGGGACTACAGGCGCCGCCACCACACCCGGCTAGTTTTTTGTATTTTTTAGTAGAGACGGGGTTTCACCGTGTTAGCCAGGATGGTCTCGATCTCCTGACCTCGTGATCCGCCCGTCTCGGCCTCCCAAAGTGCTGGGATTACAGGCTTGAGCCACCGCGCCTGGCCTATGTTTAACTTTTTAAGGAACTACCAGACTGTGTCCCAGAGTGACTACCATTTTATCTTTCCAACAGCAAGGTATGATGGTACCAGTTTTTCCACATTCTTTCAAACACTGGTTGTCTGTCTTTTGTCTGATGTCCATTATAGTGGATGTGTGTGATAGTTTCTCATTGTTGCTTTAATTTATATTTCCTTAATGAGTAATGATGTTGACCATCTTATCGTTAGCTTATTAGCCATTTATATTTCATATCTGGTGAAGTTTCTACTCAAATCTTTAGCCATTTTAAAATTGGGTAGTTCATCTTATTATTGAGCTGTAATGTGTCATTATGCATGTTGGGTATAAGTCTTGTATACACATGATTTGGAAATATTTGCTCTCAGCATGTGAAATTGTTTTAATTTGTTTAATAGTATTTTTTGAAGCCCAATTAAAAGATAACATCGCCATTTTAATCTTGTTTTTCACTAATCATGCTTTCAGTGTCATATCTATATGCTTTATTTCTAATCAAAGATCATAAAGATTTTCTTCTATGTTTTCTACTAGTTTTATAGTTTTAGTTTTTAAATTTAGGATTATGATCCATTTTCTGTTCTTGAAAGTTTAAATTTAGATTTGTACATGTGAATATTGAATTGACCCGGTACCATTTGCTGAAAAGACTATCACGTTACCATTAAATCATCTTGGCACCTTGTTAGGAGTCAATTGATCGTAATTGTAGGTGTTTATTTCAGGATTCTCAATTCTCCTTCATTGACCGATAGGTTTATTCTTCTGCCAGCATGCCACTGTATTGATTTTTAAAATTTATGAAATCTGAAACTCTAAGTCCTGCAACTTTTTTCTTGTTTTTGAAAATTTTTTTGTCTAATAGGGGCCCTTGCATTTCCATATACACTTTATAATTAGCTTGTTTTTGCAGTCTCCTGGGATTCTGACAAGGATTGTGCTAAATCTATAGACAGATTTGTAGATAATTGCCATCCTGACAATATTGATTATTCCAATCTATGAACATGGAATGTCTTTATTAGATTTTCTTATCAAATAGCTGCAATAAAAAATGATGAAGGGGATATCACCACCGACCCCACAGAAATACAAACTACCATCAGAGAATACTATAAACACCTCTACGCAAATCAACTAGAAAATCTAGAAGAAATGGATAATTTCCTGGACACTTACACTCT
>NW_016806836.1:5686690-5724921 GCF_001698545.2 Rhinopithecus bieti
TAGGTGGGAACTGAACAATGAGATCACTTGGACTCGGGAAGGGGAACATCACACACCGGGGCCTATCATGGGGAGGGGGGAGGGGGGAGGGATTGCATTGGGGAGTTATACATGATATAAATGATGAATTGATGGGTGCTGACGAGTTGATGGATGCAGCACACCAACATGGCACAAATATACATATGTAACAAACCTGAAAAAACAATAAAAAGATTTTCTTCAATTTATTTTGGCAATTTTGTTTACTTTTCTATGTACAAATATTTCATTTGTTGTGTTAAATTTATTTCTAAGTATTGTTGATGCTATTGTGAATGGAATTGTTTGCTTAATTTCATTTGTAGATTGCTCTTTGCTAGTAATAAGAATATAATTGATTTTTATATTGATCTTGTATACTATGACTTTGTGAAAATTGTTTATTGTTCTAGTTGGCGTAGCGTGTGAGTGTGTGTGTGTGTGTGTGAGCAAGCAAAATCCTTTGATTGTATATATGTAGGATAATATCTGGAAGTAAAAAGTTTTACTTCTTCCTTTCCAATCAGGGTGCCATTAATTAATTTTTTCTTATTTCACTGGCTAGAATCTCTAGTGTAAAGTTAATCAGACATCCTTGTCTTGATCCTGATTTTGAGAGAAAGCATTCAGTCTTTTACCCTTGAGTATGATGTTAGTTTTATATATTGTGTGGATGGCCTTTATCAGGTTCAGAAAGTTCCTTTTTATCCCAATTTTCCTTTCTATAGTACCCTTTATCTTAAATATATATTGTATTTTATCAAATGATTTTTCCCATCTTTTGAGATGATTATGCGATTTCCATTTTTGTTCTATTAATATGCAATATTGGCATTCATTGATTTTTGAAAATTAAACCAACCTGTATTCCTGGGATAAATCTCACTAAGTTATTTACATAATCTATATGTTACGAGACTCAGTTTGCTAGTATTTGGTTCACCATTTTGGGGTCTATATTCATGAGTGAATGTGCTATCATTTTCTTTTGTTGTATATATTTCTCTGATTTACGATATCAGGGCCCCATAGAATAAGTTCAAATGCTTTCACTCCTCTGCTATTTTCTGGAAAAGTTTGTGAAAAATTGGAGCTATTTCTCTTTTAAATATCTGATAGACTTAACCAGTGATGCCACATGGGCAGGGCTTTTCTTTGTGGGAAGGATTGTAATTACTAATTTAACTATTTTACTTGTTCTAAGTCTATTGGAATTTTATTCTTTTCATGAGTTATTTTTGTAAGTTATCTATTTCATCTACGTTGTCCATGTTCTTTGGCATAATTTTTTTTTACAGTGTTCTCTTCAAAGTGTTTTGATTTTTGTGGAGTCAGTAGTGATGTCCCCTCTTTTACTTCTGAGTTTGGTAATTTATGTCATCTCTCTTTTTCTTCTTGTCAGTGTAGATAAAGAGTTGTTAGTTGTGTTGATCTTAAAAACAGATAAATAAAAAACTTTGTTTAATTGATTTTTTACTATTATTTTATGGTTTTTATTATATTGATTTCCACTCTGATCTTTATTCTTATTCTTTTATTCTTTATTCTTGTTGGGGTTTAGTTTTACTCCTGTTTTTCTACTCTCTTAAGGTGGAAACTTACATTTTTATTTGTGATCTTTCTTCTCTTATAATACAGGTGTTTATAAATTTTTCTCCAGCAACTCCTGACATGGTTGATATTGACAATATTGTCTGGTTTAATTATTGCTTTTAGGGGAGAGCATGTGCCAAGCTGCTCATTCCACCATTCATCAAGGCCCACCTCATAATTTTTAACTATGAGGAAATTGAGCCATATAGAGATTATTTTAGGTTGAATTCTCTCAGAAGCAGACCTGTGGGCTAAAGATTTGAATACAAGTGATTTATTAAGGGAGTATTTTCAGTAGAAACCACTAATAGACAGAAGGAAACAGGACAAGGAAGATAAAGAAGCCAAACCAATGTGTGAGCCTATGTAGAGTGAATTGCACCTTGAACCTGTTCTCCCTGAGGCAGAGGAGCAGGATTTTTCCACTTCTTCTTAGGGCAGTCACTGGAAAATGCTAGCCTGTAATCAGATATGGATATGAGTTAGGGGAGACCAAGATTTACAATCTCATGCCCTGTTCACCAGCAAAGAAGTCTTCAATAGTTTAAAGACAACCCTCTGAAGAAGTCTTGGATGCCTCTATTCACAACAAAGCACATAGAAGATGGGAGATGTCCCTCACTACAAATGGGGTTCAGTGTATACTGCTCGGGTGATGGGTGCACCAAAATCTCACAAATGACCACTAAAGAACTTACTCATGTAACCAAACACCACCTGTTCCCCCAATAACCTATGGAAATAATTTTTAACTGTGTAACTATAATAACTAAAAAAAAAGGTGGGAGATGGACACATAAACCAAGAAACAGGGATTAAAAGGGACAATAATTGTATACTCTTGCAAGATTAAGTGTCTTGCTCAAGGTCATATAGGTAGCTAGCCATTAGCAGATCCTGGATTACAAACTGAGTTTGTGCATGCTAATTTTGTGTTTTAATCAGCTTTATTAAAATCCACTAAAGATGTGTTACATAAATCTTTGCTTTGCTAAACAGATTTTACTTACTGTTGATTAACCATTTCTGCTGGCTAGAGGCATCGCTATCTGTATCCGAGTCAACTCTAATGCCAGTTTTTACTAGGTGGGACCTTTCCCCATAGCTCTTCTGGTCAGCACAGGGTGCGGAGGTAATCTAGAAAAATATAAAGACAAAGCAGCTTCCTACTATCTTGGGAAATGGCATTAACCTTGTCACATGAGAGACAGCACATGACAGACAACAAAGTTAACCAAGCCTTAATAAGGAATGCATTTACCCGTGTTCCTGTGGCTCCCTGTCATGGCCATGAACAGCCTAGATCTACATGTTCCTATAGATCACTTAATCAAGTAACCTTTGAAAGAAGAGGTATATGGAAACCGTGTAATTCTCAGTCAGTGTGCTTGAGGCAAGTTCTTATACGTTTGGTTATTCTCAGTAATGTCAATATTAAGGGCTTCTTAGTTAACAAATTTGCTAAATCATTAGACATCCTGGAATAGCTGAAGATGTATTGGGAGCCCTTTGTATATAATATTAAAATTGTGTGTGCAAACCAACCAAGTTGACTGTAAGATGAAAATCTATAAGCAAAAAGATTTCTTCCATTGATTTTCAATATTACATCAGAGGCTGTTCTTGCAGAAGAAAAGAATGGTAAAAGAGTCACCAACATTTCATTGATGATCACATTATGATTGTTCAATTAGGGAAACACTTTTTTCCTTTTCTTCATTTTTTAAATTTTATAAAGTGTTATTATATCTTCCTTGATATAGAATTTTTTTAAAAAAGTATTTACTGGAGTAAAATAAAGGTGATTGCTTAACCTTCTGTGTGGTAGAAAGCAGTATAGCCTTGTGGTTAAGAATGAGGGTTCAGGAGTCAAACTACCTGGGTTCAAATCTTAGCTCTAGCAACAAATAACAGTGTGACCCTGGAAAAGATTTCGAGCCTCTCCGTGGTTTGGTTGTCTTATTTTGTCAAATGATGATAATAGTATCTGCCTCTTAGAACTGTTATAAAGGTCAAATGAGATAATAAATGGAATAAGTTTAGCATATTGCCTAGTAAGTGGTAGGTATGCAATAAATATTTCCTGTAGAGCGGAGGCATCATTGCAGTACACAGCAGTGGGAGCTATGATAGAGGTGTAGATAAAGAGCTATGAGAACAGAAGAGGGAGAAACCAGCTCTGGTTTGCAAGTCAAGAGAGAAAGTGTGATGTTTGATCTGGATCTGGATTGGATGAGGAGTTCTCAAGATGGAGAAGAAGAAAAAAAGGCATCGTGGGCAGATGGAACAGCATATAGAAAGACGTTGAGACGTGTGGTGAGAATTGATGTGATGTTCACTTAAACTTTATTTTGTAGTTTTTAAAATTCTTTTTTAAAGAAATACTTGGTGAAAAACCATTGTGTGTCTAGTATGGTATTAGAAGCCATGAACTAGATGGCGAGATCTCAGACCTCGTGAAGTTGGCAGCCTATTTGGGGGCAAGCAGTAAAGCCAGTAAACAAATAATTAAAGAAGACACATTTCAATTATGATCAAAGCTGTGGAAGAAATAAATCAGGAGATATGGTGTACAATGACTCAGAATACTGGTAATTATGTATTAATGCTTTGGTGAATTTGGAATGACTCAAATCAGTGTCTTCCAAGGGACTGAGAACACTGGAGGGGAATGTCCCTGTTGGCTCTACAGCTATAAATATCAGAATAAACATTGGGACAAGGGTATAAACATCAGAATCACCTGGGTTTATGATTTAGTAGCTGCGCATTTAACTATCTAGAGAGGTTTACCAAAAAGTACTGATGCTAGGGTCCCACCCCTAGAGATTCTGATTCAGCTGGTCTGTGGTAGACCCAAGGAATAAGCATTCTTAAAGTCCTCTGGGTAATTATAATATGCAGCCACAGCTGAGAACTATTGATCTTGAGCAACCCTCCACTGAGATTCTGAGATGACTGTTCACTACCCTCACTTGAAGAAATCAGTGATGGAGAGGCTACTAGGATTGGTGAGAGATTACCGTATCTCTCAGCTGAGCAGTGCTGGAAACAAAGGTTGAAAAATACCTTGATAAAATAGGTCTCTGATCTTTTTCACAAGTCTCATATGGTTATTGTCCAAAACTGCCCTGTCAGAGCTGCTCTTGGTGGCCACCCAAACCCTGTCACCTCCCCTTTTCTGCCATGTGCCCATCTCCCAGCTCCATGTGCCTTGATGTAAATGGTTTCCAGGTGTGACCTGCTGTGAGCTGTTGCCATTAAGATGCCAGAGCTGCCTTGTCTGACCCTCCTCACACAGAGTTAGGAGTGCCTTAGAGTTTATGTCTCTCTTACTCAGCCATAACCAATCACTGACCAGCACTGGAAGTTCAAAAGCCTGTGGTTTGAGATGAGACAAACTCTGGGGGTATAATTTATGCTCCAGAGCTCCCTATGTGATCAGGCTAAGACTGGGACTTTGCCTGATATCACACCCTTGCTTCACTTCCTCCCATTTTATCTCACTCCTTTACTAGTTTCTTCTGGGACTACTTCCTCAATACATCATTTGCAGTGAAACCTTGGCTCAGGGTCTGTTTCTGGAAGAACCTGAACTCAGACATGCCTCATTCTGGGAGAAAGTGGACTAAAATATGCATCTTTCTGAAGTTGGGCAAGCTCTACCTGTGAGCTAAAGCATCTACTCTATCTGTCATCTGACTCCAACCTTCTGAAAAGATCCAGCTCCTGGCTGGAGACTTCTCTAGATCTAGAAAGAGGGCCACAGGAACTGTTACTAATGGAAGGATGCTCTGATAGGTCCCTGGGCCCCCTCAGTGGAATCGGGTCCGAGAATCTCAAGCCACCATTTAAACCATTAGCTTAGGGACCAGAGGGAGGAAGATGGTCCAGCAGCAGGGTTTTCCGGAGTCTGTAGAGAGGTTCTGAGGGTTTTTGCCTTGGATGGACAGCAGGAGATACTGAAAGTGACAGTACAAACTCTCCTTGACCTTAAAGAAATCACCTTAGAGTGAATGAAATGAGTTGGGGGCACAGTATAGCTCTTAGATCCTTGCAATAAGAGATCCTTGGGATAAGTAACGAAAAAAAAAGTCATAAATGCCCATCTTCTCATTAGGAGAAAGACAGAGGGTGTCACAAGAGGAGAAAGTGTATGAGTAAGTGCTATGTGTTGTGCAGTGAGTGTCTTAAGTTGTTTTTTTCTCATGTTATTGGGATTTTTCCTACTAAAAATATCCCCTCTCTTTAAAATGATTCTGAATAGTTTATTGTAACCACTGTTTTTGAGCTAGAGATATGACCCCAAAAGGGAGGTCATTCGCATTTGGATATGATTTTATCATTACCAGCAAGCTGAAAAGAACATGCTCTTAGATAAATGTATTCTCAAGAGAATGAGAATGAAACTACTACAAGAAATAAAAATAATACTCAGTTTCTTGTTTCTTTCCCCACCCTTTCCTAAAAAGTGTCAGGAAAGGAAGGTTATACAACTTGTGAGCACTGTTTCTTCTCCCCCCTCTTCAATCAGAGTTCTGTGGTCTTTGAGAGAGGCTGGATCCACTGGCAAACGGATTTATCTAACAAAATGATTTAAATTTTTCTGGCTGCATTGCAGGTTTGCTTTTGAATGGACAGGCTGCGAATGCATGGGCCCGAAGGAGTTGCTGGGTATATTTTGGCACAATAATCACAATCGTATGTGAACCATATGTTGACTGCACAGTTTAAACCAAAAAAATACCCTTTGCTATTCTTTGTAATTTCATATGGAGTTGGTTGGGGTAGAGCTAAGCAGTTTGGGATGCCAAGTTAAAAAAAAATGCTTGGAAGGCCTTTATACATTTTATTGGTTTGTAGGAAGAGAAGAAAAAAAAAAAAAAAAAAAAAAAAAGAAAGAAAGGATACTCAACTATGAATGAAAAGTCTGGGTTTCTACTTTTGCTGCAGTTTGACCCTCATCAATCACTTGACCTCTCGGCCTCAGCTCCTCATGTGTAATCTGGCTGTTGAGCTTGGTTGAATTGACAAGTGGCTCTTCAGTAATCAGATTGGTGGGGAGAAAGAGCTGATGGGGATATACAAGCTGACCCTCACGAGATATTATGGCTCTGTCTAATAGATCTTGGCAGCATTTGAATTTTCAGAGCCCAGTAAGAACCCGCCTTCTTGCTTGGCCACAACTATGGAATCTTCTGCTAGTCGTGGACAGTAAATGAGGCCAGCCATGTGGCCCCTCTTGATCCATCCCATCACAGGAGGGCCAGAGGCAATAGGAAGTGATTCTCGGAGGGCGATTCAGTCCCAGGGAAGCTCCCAAGGTTTCAGGGGGTCTCAATTTAGAGGGGAAAGATGACAGAAGGATTTAAGGTAGAATGGGAAGTCTATCTGAGAAACCAAGATAAAGGCCTTGTTATGTAGATATGATCAATCCAAGTCACCACTTGGATTAGGGATAGGCTGGCCCTCAGAAGAAAGCAGGGATGGCCGGGCGCGGTGGCTCAAGCCTGTAATCCCAGCACTTTGGGAGGCCGAGACGGGCGGATCACGAGGTCAGGAGATCGAGACCATCCTGGCTAACACGGTGAAACTCCGTCTCTACTAAAAAAAATACAAAAAAAGTAGCCGGGCGAGGTGGCGGGCGCCTGTAGTCCCAGTTACTGGGGAGGCTGAGGCAGGAGAATGGCGTAAACCCGGGAGGCGGAGCTTGCAGTGAGCTGAGATCCGGCCACTGCACTCCAGCCCGGGCGACAGAGCGAGACTCCATCTCAAAAAAAAAAAAAAAAAAAAAAAAAAAAAAAAAAAGCAGGGACTCCCAGCTCTTTCCAACTCCTGGTCCTGGGGATGAGCCTGTTGGTTCCTTCTAATCTGCTCAAGAGAATATGAGGGCTGCGTTGGTTGCCTGCTCCCAAATCCAATGTAGTGTTCTTAGGTGCTGTTGTTAGCTTCATCAGGAGAGCCCAAGAGGTTGTCTGCTTCATGAAGCTCTCTTGTGTTTGCCTTTTCTCTCACAGATCAGAGTCCCACGAGTAATGGACTCTCAACTGGTCGAGCTACTATTAGCATTCAAGCCAGATTCTAAGATTTACCTGAATATATTGTTATTCATAAAGCATTGCAGGTCCTGAAAACTCTGTTACAAACACCCCTCCACTTTTGCCCTGCAACCTCTAGGTTTGGGTATTAGGTCCTTGTGCTATTTTTCAGTGACTGCTTTGAGCTTAGCTGTCCTGATAAACATAGGAATTGTACAATTGAGAAGGACCCCAGAGTTGAGGAGGAAGTGATTGCTGAAATCATAATTTAATTTAAACATTTATTGACTTCAACAGGCATTATGAACATGCATAGATGGCACATACCCACACACACTTTGGGTTGTTAAAACATTCTCAGATGTTACACACACTTATTTAGAAGTCTAAACACTCAGGTTAGTCACTTTCATCCATTCATCTAAATGTTATATTCACTCATTTGGAGTTAGACACCCAGGTAATACAGATCCTCACTTGGAAATGGTACACCCTCAGATGTAGTGTGTATGCCTTGAGAGATTGTCCACATCCACTCCACTCACATGTCACTCACATGCACTCTGAATTGTCAGGTTCTTACTCAGATGTGTATGTACAACAGGCATGGTAATTGAGCTATTTTGCCTGCACTCATCTAAGTGTGGCATATACTCATATGCCCAACCCTTCCTTTTTCCACATGCCTGAAAATTCCCATACTCAAGAAAATTCAAGAGAAAACTTGCCATATTGAGTGTGTCACATTTTTTTAGGGCAGTCCTCCATAGCCTTTTTTCCTTAATGAAATAGTCCTGTGTCTCTGTCTTCTCCCAAGTTGTACTGCTTAGTCAAGTGTCTTTAGATGGATGGTCTGATTGAAGGATGGTAGCCTGCAATACGTTTCATTCTTCATAAACCACGTGCTGGTTCACTATGCCCTGTTTAAATAATTGGTTTGGGGCCCCCTACTGCAACCACTTGATTAATTCACAGAAGTCTCCAGTGGGCACTCATGGGCAATCGATCTTTTGTTTTAGATCATGAGTCCCAGAGATCTGTGCAATAAACCTCTTCTAAAAGAAGAGCATTTATTCCAGAGAGATGTAAACTGTGGGGCATTCAAAGAGATTGAACAATGTTATCCAACTTACAAACCTTAAAATAACTTTTACAAAGACAGTCTAACATTGGGTGTCAGTTGATATTCAATAAAGGATCAGTCATCTCTATTCACACACTAGCATCTTCTTACATCCTCCTAAGTTGAAGGGAACAATATGCGATCACTAGACAGGAACTCAAGGCAATCGCTGTTTATCTGATTAGGGTTTCTGCATTCAGGCAGATTTGGTTTCATGTTTGCTTTCAGTTTTAATTCAATCCAATTTAATTCATTTGAACAAGCATTCATTGATCACTTGTTGGGTGGCAGGCACCCTGCTGGGCAGTGTGGGGCAGGGGTGGAGAATGATGCAGTGATAAGTAAACCACAATGCCTACTTCGTAAAAGGTCACAGTCTAGCCATTGCAAGAGTAGTCCCATCTCATGATATTGGAAAACAAAGCAGATGGAGATTAGGTGAGCTCTAGGGGAACTAAAGAGGGAGGTGATTGATCCAGACTGGACATAGCTGGACAGGCTTCATAGAGGAAGTGAAAGACATGCTCACCCTTTGGAGGAAACCAGAGGTGGCCAGGATGCAGGACATTGCAGGTAGAGGAAGCATAAGTCAGTAATGCATGAGGTGAGATCCAAAATATATCTGTGCAAGAGCATGGGATCTGGAGTAGCTAGAAGATGGGAACACCATGAGAACACCTAAATGGAAGACAGAAGGCAGGCACAGAGGGCTTCAAATGCCAAGATGAGGAGTTTAGATTGTATAATTTGTACAATGGAAGGCCTGTGAAAGTGTTTGAAGAGCTACATGATTAGGAAGCCATATGATTAGGATGACTGATTAATAAATCAAGTGCATTAGAGGCAAAGAGACTAGTTGAATCTGGGTAAGAAGTGTGAAAGTGCCCAACTAAGGCATTATCAGTGGAAGAAGAAAAGAGAAGTGGAGCAGATGCAAACATACAGAAGCCAAATCAACAGACTTCTGTAAGACTGTTGATTAAGATAAGGAGTGAGAACTAAGGAGTTAAGAACTGAGGATGAGCCCTAGATTCAGGTTCTGGCCACTTGTCAGATGGTACTACCATTTACTAAGAAAAGAAATGTAAAAGGAGGAGCAGACAGGTTTGTCAGGGTTGGGGCTGAGTTGAGTTTTAGACGTGTCTAGTGTGAGCTGGCTTTGAGACAGCTAAGTGGAGGTAAAGTTCTACATCGTGGTAGGTTTGAAAATCTGATGCTCAGGACAAAAGTTTTGTTGTAGACAGAAGCAATGTTTCCATACAGGAGAAGTTGGGTTGACAACATTAGAGCTAACAAGCTGATTCTTCCAGAGAGTTGCTCATCCATCTGTGTCCCTTCTTTCCGGTCCAGTGTTTATCAGCTGGTTGTCAAGGAGGAACGACCACAGAAGTCACGGAGGGCAGCTGACATTATTGAGTGCTTTTCGGTGCCTGTGAGCTATCGGAATGCCTCCAGCCTCGATTCTCTACACTACTTTGCTGCTGAGTTGAAGCCTGCCAACCTGCCTGTCACCCAGCCATTTACAGTGGGTGACAATAAGACATACAATGGCTACTGGAACCCTCCTCTCTCTCCCCTGAAAAGCTACAGCATCTACTTCCAGGCACTCAGCAAAGCCAATGGAGTAAGTATGGCCCCATGGAGGCCATTCCTTATCTTGTTTGCATTTTCTCATTCTCGTATGATAAGTCAGCAGGACTCTAGGTGGAGGATGAAAAACACTAAGGCCCCTAGGCCAAATCCAACCTCATGCCTTTAAATTAAAAAAAAAAAAAAAAAAATACAGCTATGCCTGTTCATTTACATACTGTCTATGGCTGTTTTGATGCTTAAGAGTAAAGTTGGTTATAACACAGGTTGTATGTCCCACAAAGCCTAAGATATTTATTATATGTCTTTTTACAGAAAACCTTTGCACACTCCTGTATTAGAGTATAGAGATGGTGCTTTACTTGAGGAAATTACATGACCTCTCTGATCCATAATTTCTTCATATATAATAATAATATCTGTCAATTTGTTATCTAGGAATGCACTAAGCATGGTTTAATTGATCAGTGATTAATACCCCCTTTGTCATTGCCATTGGTCACATTAGAAAATAGTGTTTCTCCAAAGACAAGGTAATCATTTTTGTGTCAAATATTTCTTTGGTCAAGGATTGGCGCCAGTCATAATATCAGAAAATCACAGGGCCGGAAAGGATATCAAAGGTCATTCAACAATCCCAAACACACACAAAACAATGGTTCTATCCATACTGCAACACCGGTTAACTGGCATTAGTGCTTATTCTTGAATACCTCAAATGACAGAGAACTCATTTATCTCTGAGGTAGCTTTAGTGTTTTCTGGAGTAGGGAGTGAGTGGGCTGTGTCTCTAAGGAGGCTTTTTAGTGTACTTACTGAAATGTTTCCTAATGAAGTTTCTACCCATTGTTGTTGATTCACACTCTTAGCATCGTACAAAACCAATGCAACCACCTTCTTGGTTTATAGTCTTTCAGTTACATAAGATCTTTTCTAATACCCTTTTCTTCTCTATACAAACATGCCCATATGATGGTCTTTTCTGCGAGCTAAATATCTTTAGCCTCTTTTATTACACAAGCTTGTGTTTTCCATCCAGGTGGTCATATTTCTTTTCTTTTCTTTCTTTCTTTTTTTTTTTTTTGAGACAGAGTCTCACTCTGTCGCCTAGGCTGGCAGGCTGGAGTGCAGTGGTGCGATCTTGGCTCACTGCAAGCTCCGCCTCCTGGGTTCACGCCATTCTCCTGCCTCAGCCTCCCGAGTAGCTGGGACTACAGGTGCCCATCACCACACCTGGCTAATTTTTTTGTATTTTTGGTAAGACAGGGTTTTACCATGTTAGCCAGGATGGTCTTGATCTCCTGACCTCATGTTCCGCCCACCTCAGCCTCCCAAAGTGTTGGGATTACAGGCGTGAGCCACCGCACCTGACCTCAGTGTGGTCATATTTCTTTTAACAAACACCTAACAAACACTGACAAATGCTAAACCCTTCAGTTCATATTAAGGTTATGTGGTATGTGCCCTCTAAGAGCTTATAGAAATGTAAAGGAGTCTGTCATGTGCCTCGTTATGCATTGTATAACATGGAGAACTGAGAAGCTTGCTGGAGAAGGGAAGCCTGAGACAGAAGCAAGATTTGGTGAAGTGTGTGGGAACAGCCTGTGCAGGCTCTGGGTGGCCAAGATGGAGAGTTTAATCTGTCAATGGCAGTCAGTGCTTGGTGAGAAACCTGGATTGAGGATCTAATTAACATTTAGAATGTCCACATACCCATTTAAATTCCACTGTGGTATTTCAGTTCTGCATTTATTACTGGTTCAAGCAACACTCCTCACAGAGAGCATAAGACTACAAAGAGAAGCTGCCAGACTGCCTTCCACCTGTCCATCTGGTCTTCCCACTGCATGAAGCACTCTGATGTATTGAGCGGGAAGACATAAAAATTGGCAGAAGCATCTGGGGCTCCTCTTGTTCTCGGTTCTCGGCATTCCACGCTGGCCGGTGTATCAGTTCAGCACAACCCTCTAAGAAGGTGTGGCCTTCCCTGCTCTTGGCACGTATCAAAAGGTGTGGTTGAGTTTCCATGATGAGAAGGGAAAGAAGTAGTTTTACTTTATTCTTCCCACTAAGATACTCAAAAAACCTAAAAATAGAGCATGCCTATAGAACCCAGGAAACTAGCAAATGCATATCAGAAGGAATGTCCCCACCATAAGAGTGGTTGGCCCTGTGCCAACCACAGAGGTTTTGTTACAGGAAAAGGGTCCCGATCCAGACTCCAAGGGAGAGTTCTTGGATCTCATGTGAGAAAGAATTCAGGGCAAGTCCATACAGTAAAATGAAAGCAAGTTTATTAAGAAAGTAAAGGAGCAAAAGAATGGCTACTTCATAGAGCATCCATGAGGGCTGCTGGTTGTCCATTTTTATGGCTATTCCTTGGTATGCTAAACAAGGGGTGGATTATTCATGCCTTCCCTTTTTAGACCATATAGGGTAACTTCCTGACATTGCCATGGCATTTGTAAACTGTCCTGATGGTGGTGGGAGTGTAGCAGTGAGGTCTACCAGAGGTCACTCTCGTGGCCATCTTAGTTTTGGTGGGTTCTTTACTGCAAACTGTTTTTATCAGCTGTTTTTATCTATAGTTTTGGCAAGCTTCTTTACTGCAAGCTGTTTTTATCAGCAAGGGTCTTTATGGCCTGTATCTTGTACTGACTTCCCAGCTCATCCTGTGAGTCAGAATGCCTTAACCATCTGGGAATGCAGTCCAGTAGGTCTCAGCCTCATTTTACTTAGGTCCTATTTAAGATGGAGTTGCTCAGGTTCAAATGCCTCTGACAGTTTGCTCCCCAAACATCCTATCAGAGACCTCCCTCTTCAAGACACAGGGATTTGCTATAGAGAAAAAATAAAGTATCTCACTCTGAAACTGCCTCATCTAGGAAGCAGTTTTGGCACTGCTTCGGAGATGAACAAGGCCATTGAATTACCTGTGCCTTCTACTCCACACCATGCACATGTACGCTTGCTTTGGACCTAAGACTCCCAGTAATGAAACGCAGGCAGGAATGGAATTGGATGAGTTCTTATGCCACGTGTCTTGGGGGTGCAGCTGACCTCACAGGAACAGAGCGGGGAAGAGTAGTGGGAGCTGGGCACTCAGAAGGCTGTATTTTTTTTGTCAAAGGAAGAACTACACACTGTTTCAAATGACTGTCTTTAGTATTAAATTTTACTGAAAAGAGTTGGGTGAAAGGGTCATTGAAGCAGAACAGCCATTCTCAGTCTAACAAATCTCTGCCTGGTCCCTCTCAGATTTTTCCATATCATAAAGGACAGCAGACAATGATGTTAAGCCTGGAGGATTTTTGAGGAGAAAGTGTTATAATCCACAAATTCCTTATCAGCCAAGTTGTTCTTGTGCAAATACATCAGAAAGACATTCTTAGTATCCAGTGGCTCCCACGTTCCCTGCTCCTAATAAATCACAGAGCAATGAGTCAAAATAAAGAAATCAAGAATTCAGAAATGTGGAATAAGAAGACCCACAGTGAGCATAAAACTAATTAAACATAGCATTAATGCTCAGTAATGGCTCTAAACGTGTTACAAAATGAAAGGTTAATGTAAAACGTAACTATTTAAGGCAAAGATGCATAATGTAAAAAATTAACAGTTCTAATCTATCTGGATCTATAATTCACTATTTTGTTAACAAAAACAGACAAAGAAGACGGATGAATGTAAATAAAAATCTCATTTTCTCATGTTAAACAAGAGGGAATATATAATTACTGTTGTATTTCTGATACTGAGAACATTAAAAAGTACAGTCCTTTTAAACAAAGTCAGCTCTCCAATCTATACTTAAAAAGTTGAGAAACAACAGTCAACAAAGAAAAATGAAGACAATTAAGAAAACTATAAGTAAACGTGAAAATCAGAACTATAAAAAAAAGCCAGAAGATGAAAGCACTAGATTTGATGTGGGCGGGGAGGGGAAAGTGTTGTTTTGTTTCATTGTGAAAGAAAAAAAAAACAGCTTAGGTCAAAAAAACAAATCAGAATTACCCATATTTGTATCACTAAAAGATTAAAGACAAAAGATGAGCTAGAGTTATATTAAACTCAAGTGAAAGGAAAGCAGTCATGGGCATTTGTTGCAGGATGGTTGTGAGCCAGGTGGAATAATTTACTGTGAACAAATTTTATTGCTCCCTACTCTACCTGCAAGTTTTAGTCACAGCAGGGTAGGAGAATTCTGAGGTCTGGACATCTTTGTTCTATGGATATTAAGGATGGTTTGTCAGCTTAACAGAGTGGCTATGAATTCAACCTTTACTATCAAACTGCCTAGGTACAAAACCCTAGTAGCTGTGTGAATTTCAATAAACTACTAAAATAATTAGATATGATGGATTAATTAAGGAAACATCTGTCAAGCACATGCAATATGTCAAAAAAGGCTTTTTTCTGAGTGCTGAGAATGCAGCAGTGAGTCAAGCAAAGATCCCTGATCTCATTGTTTTCATTCTAGTGGGGAAAGAACAAAATAAATAAGTGAAATAATGTATCAAATAATGAATCCTTAGGTTTCACATTAGGAATGTGAAAGTCAGTCATTAAATGTTTACTATTATTAGCATGAGGATAAAGACATTTTGCAGACTCTTTGTTGATCTGTGAATATGGAGTATTTTAATCCAGCCATGTGAATACCATGCAGAGTTCAAGTGTGGCGTGCGTTATAAGACATGGTGCTCAGAGTTCTTGCAGGCATTTTCATGAAGCATGAGTTGTTCACAGGCACTTGCGTTGGGAATTTTGTTCCAATCAGTAATCTCACATTTACCCATGGATGCTTTCTTACAGACAATAAGAGTAGTCTCATTTGTCCTGGCACACTGTCTTTGGTGCCTAATTCACAACACCTGTCTCTTATGAATTAGACCATGTTGTAACCATTTGTTTTGGATACAGCAATATTATAGAACTATAGCATCATAGAGTAGGATGGACTTTGAAGTGTCATCTAGTCTAGACCAGAAGCCAAAACAAAAATCTCCAATAAAGCATCCTTAGCAACACATTATATTGCTTCAGCTTGATCAGTGCAAATTGCTGGAGTGAAAGGGAGTTAATTCCTTTGTGGAGCAGGTAAAATTATTAAAACTTATTTTCCCATATAAAGCCAAATTCTGTCTCCTTGACTCTCCCCTTGTAGCCACTTGTATTGATTTGAACAAATCAAAACTTTCTTTCCTGTGTTAGCCTTTCAGAGAAAATAAGACAGTACCAATTATCTTCCTCTGGCCATTCAAGTTATTTCTCATTGATAATTAACATGCTATTACTTCTTTTATTTTTCATATGGTATAATTTCTGGGTATCCTTCATCCTACTCACCCTTTTCTCTGATAGGCTCCTTTTCCCCTCCAAGTTCTCCTCAAAAACAGTTGCCCACAACCTATCACTGTTCTTCAGATATAGTTCAGACATGCCTGCTAGATTTTAACTAAGCCTCCTGTCTTGAACCTTTCCTAAGACATTATTTCTCAAACATCCCAACGTGTTTTCACTTTGGGGCCTTAATTCATGGTGCATTTTACCTCCATCTCTCTTTTCTTCATTGTTTGCAGAACTGGTTTCTTCTCATTTTTCAGACCTGAGTTTCAATCTCACATCTCCAGAGAACAGTCCAACCATATTACCTGGGAACCACCCACCAGCACTCACTCATATGTTAACCCACTATTTTTCTATATTACACTAGATACGTATTTTTATTTGCACATGTTGTTGGGTACTGCATGCCTCCAACAGCATGCTGAGAGCTCCAAGAGTGATGAATTGTGGTTGGTTGGTTTGGGTTTTTTTGTTTTTTTGACTGCTATATCCTACATGCTGAGTGTAATATTTAACACATAATAAACACCTAATAATCATTCAGTGGATTAATGAAAGAATGAGACTATGAACTGTTTCTTGTTGTCTGTGAGTCTGTTTCCTCACTTTGAAATAGTAATATATACTTCGCACAGTCTTTTTGAGGATTAAATAAGAAAAGGATCTTGAATAATGAAAAGCACCAAGTAGGTGTCAGTACCATCTGAATTTCCATTCAGTGTAGAATGAGAGATGTGGTTTGAACCATTTTCATCGTAGACAGAATAGTCCTAAAGGACTTTTTTCTCCATCAGAGTAAGATTTTTTTCCCCCAGATGTCTCATTTCCTAAGCTCCAGGCTTCCTGGGCAGCCTTGATTTCCTCCAAATCCTCCAAATGGTACCCAGGGTAGCTGTCTCAGTTGTAAACAGCGGGTGGGTGCAGTTTCGCATTGTTTCTTTCACACTCTTCCCAGAATGAGGTCTGCTGAATCTACTGTTCTCTGCATCCTCACCACCATTAGCCATAATTGTGAAGTTGAAAGGACCATAATTAACGGTTGGATGCAAAATAAGTGTGGCAAACTCATGCAAATATCCATCAGAAGCCACCTTTTGTTGGGCAATGCTGTTATGCATGTTCTATTTATGCAGAGGATAAAAGTCTTTTCTTGTCATATCCTTTTCATCATGTAGGGGTACATTTAACCTGGATGATGCCTCTGCCAAATGCTAAGCTAAATAAGGGAAGTAGGAAGTAGCAGGGTGATTGTTCTCTCTCTCCTACTTCCTCCTCCAGTTCTTGAACTCAATTGCCTCTTGAGAGCAGTTGGAAACCAGATGCTATGTTGAACCGGTCACAATGCTTGCAGTATAATCACGTTGTAATAGTTGGGATTATCTAGGTAGAGCTAGGTTAGGGAAAATTCTGTGTCTCTGAATGAATTGGAAGAAATTATATTCAGTTGTGTCCAACCACTGTTAAAGAAATGGTTGCACATGGATGGGTTTTCTGTGGCATGATAGAGTGGAAAGAACTGAAAGTTGAGCATCAGACAGACTTGGCTTTGAATTTTGGCTGCTCTTGGCTATGTGAACTTGAACAGTTTACTTAACAGCTCAAGATGGAGAATATGATTAATGATCTTCCTTAAAAGAAATCAGGAGAGAGTAAATTAGACAATGTATATTAAAGTATCTCATAGCATTACAGTTATACTATTTGTTCTTTTTTCTTTTGGCTACTTTCCAGAGGCTCCTCTTCTGAGGGGGAAGAGGGTTGGGGCATCCTTACCTGGCATGTACCAATTTGTCCAGTAAACTCCACATGGAAGCACACACCTTCCTAACTTTGGAGGACTTTAGGATTTGTGTCTGTGTCCTAGCTGTTGACTGCCTTGACTCACCCCAGGCTGTATTCCTCTTAGTTTAACTTCTCATACATGGTTTTGTTACTGGAAAGGGGTCCAGATCCAGACCCCAAGACAGGATTCTCGGTTCTTGTGCAAGAAAGAATTCTAGGTGAGTCCACAGCAAGTTTATTAGGAAAGTTAAGGAATAAAATAATGGCTCCTCCATAGACAGAGCAGCAGTATGAGCTGCTGGTTGGCCATTTTTGTGGTTATTTCTTAATGATAATGCTAAAAAAAAAAGGGGGGGGATGGATTATTCATGAGTTTTCTGGGAAAGGGGTGGGCAATTCCCAGAACTGAGGGTCCTTCCCACTTTCAGAACGTACAGGCTAACTTCCTGATGTTGTCATAGCACTTGTAAACTGTTGTGGTGCTGGTAGAAGTGGCTTTTAGCATGCTAATACATTATAATTCCCATATAATGAGCAGGAGAATGACCAGCAGTCACTCTTGTCACCATCTTGCTTTTGGTGGGATTTGGCTGGCTTCTTTACTGCAACCTGTTTTATCAACAAGGTCTTCATGACCTGTATCTCATGCTGACCTCCTGTTTCTTCCTGTGACTTAGAATGCCTAACCTTCTGGGAATACAGCCCAGTAGGTCTCAGCCCATTTTACCCAGCCCCTATTCAAGATGGAGTTGCTCTGGTTCAAAGGTCTCTGACAGTTTCAAGCCCGATGTCTGTTCCTGTTGAGTCTTTCAGCACAATCTTATCTTTTGGGTATGATATTGCCTTTTCTACCCCATTTCTTATTTCTCTTGTTAGTTCAGTGACTGTTCGCATGTCACATATGAAAACCTCAGATAGACATGGAATGAGAAGCTGTAGGAGTTCCAAGCTCTAGAGGGTTCGAGTTAAGATCATCAGGAGATCACATGGCAGTTTGGGTCTTGGATACCCCATCAGGAAGTTTATTTAATAACTCCTATATTGGTTAAGATAAGCTAAATTTTTCTGTAGTAACAACAACAAAATCTCAGTGGATCACTTCTGCTATATATTTGAAATGGGTCAGCAGAGGGTCTCTGCTTGTTGCAGGCACTCAGAGACTCAGGCCAACAGAAAGTCCATCTTGACACCACCACCAAGTCTGAGAAAGAAAAATATGGCAAATAGAGCATTGGTTCTACGAGTTTCCACACAAGATGGTGCATGGCATTTTCACATTCCATTGGCCCATGTGGTTACATGGCCACACTTAATTTCAAAAAGAATAAGGCAGTGCCTTCTATATGCGTAGGAGAACTGAAATATTTGAGAACTTTCCCAATGATTACCACAATTTTCCATGATGACTAAGCCTCCCCTTCATATTCTCACAATACCCAGACTTGCTCCTGAAGCACCTGGGCAGTTCCTACCACAAATCCTGAGGAATTTCAATTGCTTGGGCACCTGCTGTGTCTCAGACACTAAGCAAGGTGCTCTCACCTATGCTGCTTCCCTGATTGGTCTCACAAAGTGACTACATTTTTGTCAGTAGATGGACGAAAACCCAGAAGACCCCAGAATCCCATGGGGTCTCAGTTACTTCACCCCGAAGGAGGGATTTTAGTAACAGCTTTTCCCCTTTACCTCCATGGAGGAATGGTAAAGAAATGCCTGAAACTCAATGTGCTGCTGTTCCACCCTGAAAAGCAACAGTCTTCCAATGCTTCTATAACTCAGCAAACCTTGCATCTGTACCACCCATCGGTAGCTGAGCCAAGGCATCAGAAAGCTGTGACCCAGAGGCCCCCACGTAACCGTTCGCTGACTTGTCACTAGAGTCTATGTTCGGAATTGATTTCTGGATTTTATTAGCTCTGCAGAGCCCTGTTGAAGTGGAGAAAAGACTGAACTAGACGCTTTGAATCCAGGATTATCATCACAACCTTTCCATTACTCCTTAGGAAAATCTCGATCTGTTAAACATCCACTCACAATTCTTGTCTGTCACCAGAGCCTAGGTTCCATGCCCTATTTACCTGCCTAGAACTCTTTCCCAGTCCTCAGTGGACTCCATCTCCTGGGGCTCACCCATTTACTTGGGCATCCCTGCTTCCAGGCCTCCATTCCATTGTTTGAGCCTTTAAACCCCTGCTGGAGCTCTGTTGGGGCCCAGACTTCTCTCCTCAGGTAAGATAGAAATTCTCCAAGTGTCACCTTGTACAGATACCAAGATGAGCTCTCCCAGGTTGCTAATTTATTTTTTCATTCACTTACAGTGTCCACAGATTTTATTATCATGGTATGAGACCTGAGGGAGCAAGAACATTTTCCTTCCCATGCAAATATACTTTAAATTCATTTGGAAAGGGAGATGAAGGTTACCCAAATGTTGACAGCTGATAATCCTGTCAGCCCGGCCTCCAGGGATAAATGCTGCAGACTCCAGTCCCAACAAAGCTCATGGAAATAGCAGCCTCAGTTTCTATATAGCAGAGTCTCTGCCTCCATCAGGCCCCTGCAATGTAAGGAACCTCATGAAGCTTGGACTGATTGCCTTCAAATGGTGAAAAAGTAGAGAAACTTCTGCATTTGGAAATTGTATCCATGGATTTAAGAACTGACTTTTCCATTTCTCAGCTCCATGGACTGAATACTTGCCTGCCAAACCTCAGTTTCCCCTCTGCCAAATAGGGATGAGATGTGTCCTTCAAGCTCACTAGGAGCTTTGTAATAAGTAAACGGTAGGTGTGATGACTCTCTGCAAACCCCTAAGGACCTTTCAAATAAAGGTATAGTTGCTAAAACAGACACACACACGCACACATACACACACATGTTAAAACTGATACTCAATTCAGTTATTGGAAAACTTTGAAGTATCTTTGGTGGAAACATTTGGGTATGTGAATCTAAATTTTTAACTGTAAATTTTATGAAATTTATATACAGAACAAGAATTCAGCATATGTGCATATACACATAAATATTTTAGCATGTATATAGATATATATAGATGCATGTGTATATATGAGTATGTATGCATACATGTTCAATTAAAATTTTATTTCTTTTTACTTTTATTTTATTTTTTGAGACAGAGTCACACTCTGTCGCCCAGGCTGGATTGCAGTGGCGTGATCTTGGCTCACCACAACTTCCGCCTCCCGGTTTAAGTGATTCTCCTTCCTCAGCCTCCCAAGTAGCTGGGACTACAGGCACGCACCACCATGCCCAGCTAATTTTTGTATTTTTGGTAGAGATGGGCTTTCACCATGTTGGCCAAGCTGGTCTTGAACTGCTGACCTCAAACAATCCACCTGCCTCAGCCTCCCAAAGTGCTGGGATTACAAGCAGGAGCCACCACGCCAGGCCCTAAAATAAAAATTTTAAATTAGTCTAAGAATCTTATAGTGGGATAAAGAGTAATCATTGCACCAGAGGCCTAGTATAGTTGGTTAATGAAGGGTACACTATCCGTATCTCCTGAGCTTCCTCGAAGCCAAGGCAAAAAAGAGCACGTGGCAGATTTGCATAGCTTCTCTTACTTGAAGGAAGCATACGTATTTTTCATGAAAGACACTAAGAGGGTGATTTATCACATATATCCTTGCATAAGAAGCCCTGAGTTGATGCTGGTCAATGTCATCAGAACATTTTTGCTCAAACACTCAATTAGTCCTTTTTATATCAATCCTATGAAGTCTGAGGTTAAAATATAAAAGTTAATGGAGACATTTGCACTCAAGGATTCTCTTCCCTGCACTATAAAATAGCATTAATGCTATTAAATAAGATTAATGAATTTCCAAGTTTGTTTCACCTCAGCATTTTTTATTAATATGCCTAGCATGGGGTCTTTTCTATTGCATAGATTGTCACTGACCAGCCATGTGACCTTAGGCAAGTGACTTAGGCTCTCTGAGTCTCTTCCTCTTTTGGAAAACATTAGTGCCCATAGTATCAACTTTATAAGAATGTTTCTAAATATTAAATAAGATGCATAAAACACTTATCACAGTGCCAAACAATAAACATCCAATTAATGTCAGATATTGCTATTAGATATCACAGGTGGGATAGAGTGTAGAGGTACACTCGGAAGAACAAGTAAAATCTGTAGGGGCAGAATTTTTTAACCCATGGATCAAATTTGAATAGAGTATGAACATGATGTGGGATCAGGGAATTCAGGAGAAGGAAAAAAATTAGTGAAGTCCAGGGTTTCCAGAGATGCCAGCTGACACACTGGCTGCATGAAAGAAAGGGAGTGAGATGTCAAAGGAAGTTTGGGAATGTTGTACTTATGGAGAGGCAAGTGGAGAAGTGGGACAATTCTTCTGAAGTCCCTTTCCTTCTAGAGGCTGAATTTTCATCAAGTGTCATCTTTTACATCATGACCCTCAAGTTTGCAAACCCATAAATGCAGTTTATTGGGCTACACAGTTGAAGAGATTGACATGAACCATATGTGCAAGACACTGATGAAAATAGTAGGCAATGATTCATTCATCTCTTTCAAAGTTATTCCTGCATCTTTCTATCAGCAAAGTCTGGGTTTCCTGCTTTACAGCACCTTCTATATTCAGCCATCACCAAGTTCTCTTTGTTCTACACTCTGAAGTTCTCTCTAATCCATATATTTTCTCATCTCCAGTGCCACCATCGTGGTTCTGGATAGTAACATCTTTTGCCTGGACAACCTCAATAGTCTCCTAACGCTTCTTCCCATATCCATGATTGCTTGTCTCAAACAGGTTCTCGAATCGCAGCAAGTGTAAATTGGGACTATAGGTATTCTCATTTAACACACAAGCAAGCCAAGGCTGTGAGAGGCTATGATTTGCTGAAGCATACTCCAGAAATAAGAGAACGAGCTGGGTTTGAATCTGTGCATGTAAAAATGTAGTTAAAAGTCCTATGCATTTACTGCTCTGTTTCATGCCAGGTCTTAGTCCCACAAGATAGTTTCATAGAGGAATATGGCTGCACTAGAATCAGCAGGATCCCAAATCCCTTATGCACTCATACTTTTCTTTTCCTCCCACCAAACATGGCCAGCCTAAATCCCTTAGTCAATCTTGAAACACCTGCTGGCCCTGCCATTAACATCAACAAATAATGAGGAGTTGTACTAATAACAATTATCATAATAAATTGGCCTTTGATTACATCTGTCACCTGAGAATTTCAAAGACTTTACAAACATCAATTAGTAATTACAGCTCAATGGATCTCTTACAGAGAGCAGGAATCATTAAGGTCAGATAAGAGCTGTGCAGGGAGGCATGAAGGACTGCTCTGGTTTGGGTTGGTTTAAACCAGGGGGTTGCCAGCTCCTAATAGAAAGTCTAAGTCCCTCTTCATGAGGTGCAGAGAAACTACATTTCCAACTTTTCAATTAGGGGATAGTTTGTACACAGCCTCAAAGTCCTATTGTTGAGGAATGGGAAGTATAAAATGCAGTATTGGAAGGGAGCTTATAAGTTGTCCAGTTCTCTTCCTTCAGCAGAAAAAAGGAAACTAAAGTCCAGTATGGGAAAGTTACTGGCTCAAGATCAGAGCCATGGCTTAAACCCAGTCTCCCACACCCCATTTGCATTTGTTTACTCTGCAGAATTGTGCCTTCATTGGTCATGAGCTCCTCTGTAAGGAGATATGAATGATGATGATAAAACCCCAAAAACCCACCAGTTATTTATTATGGGCTTGCTGTGAGTCAGTTGGGAATACAGGTAAATAAGTTACAGTTCCTGCCCTCAGCGAACCCACAATCCAGTGGAGAAGAAAGTCATGAAGATAAACATGGGCAATAAATTATCAGCAATCACAGCGGCAGAATACCTGGTGTTCAGCTATAAACCTGGAGGTAGAGGGGATGAGGAGGTGCCTAGGAAAAGTCTTGTAGAAGAAGTGACATTTGACTTAGCTACTAGAAGCTAAGGGGATATTTTCCAGGTAGACAGTGGGGCAGAGGAAAGGGTATATTTTGCAAAAGAAGCACCTGAGCAGAAGCCCCAAAATTGGGGATTCCCTGATACATTTGGGAAAACATGATGGTGTTGGTTCTGAGATATGGAATGAAGGCCAGAGAGAGGCAGATATCAAATAATGATGGGCTTTGCATGCCATGCTAAAATACTTGGCATTTATTCTGTTGAAAACAGGGAAAAGAAAAAAAATTGGCTATAATCTCAATATCAATTTATTAGAATCATAAAGTCATGCATGTATATTTGCATCCTTAAGGCACTTGTGCTCACAAAATTTTGTTTAGAGAGTTGTACAGAGGGTATTGCTCCCATTCCACGGATGAGAACACTGTAAGTCAGAAAAATTAAGGAATGTACCCAATGTCACTCAGAAAAAACAAAATTTGAATGTCTAAGTTTATTATTGATGGCATACTCCATATGTATTGTTCTCACCTTTAAAACACATGTTGTTAGCTAAGAAACATTTCACACATACAAAAGTCAAGATGATAATAGAGTGATCTGTATATGCCCATTACTCAACTTCAACAACTATCAGCCCTTTGTCAATTGTTTTTTGTTCCAACTTACTTTCTCATCCACCAAATATTTCTAACTCCTTTTTTTCAAAGTAGTTTCAATTGCACAGAGATGTTTCAAAAATAGTGTAAAGAATGTTAATAAACTCTCTACACAGATTCCCTAATTGCTAACAGTTTACCACAATAGATTTACCATCCCATTTTCTCTCTCTCCTTCTCCTGTTCTTTCTCCTCTTCCCCTATTTGTCTATTCATCTATCTCTCTATAAATCACCCCTTTACTCCTAAATGCTTTAATGTGCAATTTCCAACATAACTACAATACAATTACCAGGAAATTAACGTTCACATAATACTGCTAGCCCCAGTTTTGCCAATTGTCTCAGTCATATTCTTTTTAGTAAATTTAAACAATAACAAAAAAAAAAAAACCTGGTCCAGGGTCACATGTTGCCTTTAGTTGTCAGGTCCCTTTTATATTAGATTCCTCATATCTGTCTTGCCTTGACTTTTATGCCCTTGACTCTTAAAAATTACGAAAAAAAAAAAAAAAAAAAAAGGATGAGTTCATGTCCTTTGTAGGACATGGGATGCAGCTGGAAACCATCCTTTCAGCAACTATCCAAGACAGAAAACCAAAACACGCACATGTTCTTCACCTCATAGGGTGGGAATCGAACAATGAGATAACTTGGACACAGCAAGGGGAACATCACACACCAGGGCCTGTTGTGGGGTGGGGGGCGGGGAGAGGGATAGCATTAGGAGGTATACCTAATGTAAATGATGAGTCAATGGGTGCAGCACACCAACATGGCACATGTATACATATGTAACAAATCTGCACGTTGTGCACATGTACCCTAGAAATTAAAGTATAATAAAAAATAAAAGAATTTTAAAAAAATTACAGACCAGTTATTTTGTAGAATGTCCCTCAAGTTGGGTTTGTCTGAGATTTTCTCAAGATTAGATTCAAGTTATGCATTTTTGTCAGGAATACCATAAAAGTGACGTTGCTTCCTTCTCAATGTATCATATGAGGTGGCACATGATATCAATTTGTTCCATTACTGGTGACATTAACTTTGATTACTTAAAGTTGTCCATTAAGGTTTTCTCCACTATAAAGCTACCATTTCTTTGTAATGTATAAGTATTTTGTACAGACATATTTCTAGACTATGTAAACATCTTGTTCTTCAAACTTTCATCTTTTATTTTAGCATTTGCTGATTTTTTTTGTTGTTGTTGTTGAAATCAACTATTACAAAGATGTTTGCCAAATGACAATTTTCTAATTCCATCATTTGTTCTACGTTTATTGGTGGACATCTATTCTGAGGATGAGTTTTCCTTTCTCCCCTATTTGCAATGTATTTATATTGATAAAAATTTATGGATTTTTTTTATTCAGTAGGTTATACTTCAGTACTATCATTATTTATTTTTATGCTCAAATTGTCCCAGAATTAGCTAGTGTGAGCCCCTTCAAGATGGTTCTTTTGTCATTCTGAAATGTCTCCAGCAGTTCTTGAAACTTATTTTCTTTCTGACACAGAATCTTGTGCTTCCTTCGCCCCAGCTCTGGTTCCTTTAAATGGGGATTGGTACTTATTATAGAAACTCAGACCTGGGGACGAGTGGGAGTCATTGTTAGTGAGTATCACTGATTCTAGGGTCTTTATCTATCCCTCTGCCTGTCTATCCATCTATCTATCTATCTGTCTGTCTGTCTTTGAGATGGAGTTTTGTTTGCTCTTTCGCCCAGGCTGGAGTACAATAGCGCCATCTTGGCTCACTGTAACGTCCGCCTCCCAGGTTCAAGTGATTCTCCTGCCTCAGCCTCCCAAGCTGGGATTACAGGCACCAGCCGTCATGCCCAGCTAATTTTTTAAATTTTTAGTGGAGACAGGGTTTCACCATGTTGGCCAGGCTGGTCTCGAACACCTGACCTCAGGTGATCCACCTGCCTCAGCCTCCCAAAGTGTTGGGATTATAGGCATGAGCCGCCGCAGCCAGCCTTTAGCTATCTATCATAAAAGGCAAAAGTGGCCGGGCGCAGTGGCTCACGACTGTAATCCCAGCACTTTGGGAGACTGAGGTGGATGGATCACGAGGTCAAGAGATTGAGACCATCCTGGCTAACATGGTGAAACCCGGTCTCTCCTAAAAATACAAAAAATTAGCTGGGTGTAGTGGCACGTGCCTGTAGTCCCAGCTACTTGGGAAGCTGAGGCAGGAGAATCGCTTGAAATCAGAAGGCAGAGGTTGCAGTGAGCCAACATTGCGACACTGCACTCCAGCCTGGGGCAAGGAAGAGCGAAACTCCCATCTCAAAAAAAAAAAAAAAAAAAAAAGCAAAATTCATGGATACCCCAATTCTAGTCCAACACTAAGGAATTTATTCCAGCCTTCACTCTTCCCATTTCTGTAGTTCCTTCTCTGGCAGTAAGAAGCTTAATTCATTATTATTCATATATTTACTTAATTTTCAACATAGAAAATACTTCAGGAAGTATTCCAGAAAATACTAATCTTAGCAAAACAAACCTACGGTACTAGGGTTCAATAATATAGTTTTCTTTTCCTCTTCAGTCTAAATGTAATACAAGCTGTTATGTTGAAGTTATGTTGTTTTTCTTCTTTCACTGGGAATATGGTTATGTATTTATTGGAATTAAGTTAGGGTTTATTTTGTGACTCTTTGTTTTAGATTTTAGGTTTCATTTTGCCCACCTATTGATTTTTTTTTTTTTTTTTTTTTTTTTTTTGAACGGAGTCGTCGCTCTGTCACCCAGGCTGAGGTGCTGTGGGCCTGATCTCAGCTCACTGCAAGCTCCGCCTCCCCAGGTTTCACGCCTTCTCCGTGCCTCAGCCTCCCGGGTAGCTGGGACTACAGGCGCCGGCCACTCGCGCCGCCGTTTTTGTATTTTTAGTAGAGACGGGGTTTCACCGTGTTAGCCAGGATTGGTCTCGATCTCCTGACCTCGTGATCGCCCGTCTCGGCCTCCCAAGTGCTGGGATTACCCAGGCTTGAGCTCACCGCGCCCGGGCCCTCTATTGATTTTTTAAATATGTAAAACATTATAACATGGTTCTAAAAGTCTAGCTGTACAAACAAGTGCATACAGAAAAGCACATATCACTTCTTTTTTTTTCTTTTTAGAATTTCGTTTGCTTTGTGTGTGTGTGTGTGTGTGTGTGTGTGTGTGTGTGTGTGTGTGTTTTGTTTTGTTTTGTTTTGTTTTTATTATACTTTAAGTTCTAGGGTACATGTGCACCTCTACCATCCCCTGTTGGAAACCAATGTCATTAATTTCTTGGCGTTTTGTTTTGTTTTTTTGTAAAATTATGAAGTTAATGTATGTTTTATTTCCCCTTCTTCTTATAGAAAAGGTAACATACTATAGATACCTGGGTATCACTTTATATTATTTCATAAAGGTCTTCCTTATTTTTATTTTTATTTTTTACAACTGCCCAGTACCCTATTAAGTGGTTATAGCTTATTTTATTTGGTCACTCTCATGTGTGGCTATATTGTTTTCAATATCTCTCAGTTGCAAACGTTGCTGTGTAAAGGAACTTGTGCACATATATTTTTGTATTGTTGGAGGTGCGTCTTCAGAGTAAATTCCTAGAAGAGGGATTGTAGGATTAAAGGGGGGACTAATACACAGCTTTGCTACATGTCGCTAGATTTCCTTCCTTACGGGTAAAACCGATTTGCATTTGTCCCAGCAATGTATGACTGTTTCCTCACAGCCTTGTAAACAGTTCGTGTGGTGTAACTTTAATTTTTGTCACACTTACTTGTAAGAAATTATATCTCAGTATAGCTTTAATTTCCTTTTCCTTATAAGTAAAATTGCTATATTCTCCTATATTTAATAGCCATTTTTATATAATTTTTGAATTACCTGTTTGTCTTTTGCTCAATTTTCAGTTTGTTTTTTTCTTTTCTATCAGTTTTAAGAGTTATTTATGGCCGGGCGCGGTGGCTCAAGCCTGTAATCCCAGCACTTTGGGAGGCCGAGACGGGCGGATCACGAGGTCAGGAGATCGAGACCATCCTGGCTAACATGGTGAAACCCCGTCTCTACTAAAATACAAAAAACTAGCCGGGCGACGTGGCAGGCGCCTGTAGTCCCAGCTACTCGGAAGGCTGAGGCAGGAGAATGGCGTGAACCCGGGAGGCGGAGCTTGCAGTGAGCTGAGATCTGGCCACTGCACTCCAGCCTGGGCGGCAGAGCGAGACTCCGTCTCAAAAAAAAAAAAAAAAAAAAAAAAAAAAAAAAAGAGTTATTTATGTATCAGATATCAGTACTTTATCTGTGATATATGTTGCAATTTTTTCCAGTTTGTGATTTATCTATTGACTTTGCTTATATTTTTGCTACAGCAAATAAAATGTTGCCAGATGCATCATTTTTTTCTTTTATTACATTTAAACTTTGAGTCATAGTTAAAAAGTTTCTTCTTACACCCAGGCTATAAAGGGATTTACCCATGTTTGCTTCTAAGTCTTATGTATTTTAATATTTTATATTTAGTTTTCTGATGTTTGGTCTTTGTTTTGTCTATGGTGTAAATTATGGATCTAATTTTTATCTGTTTTCCCAAATGTCTGTCTAGTTGTCCTAGCAACATGTATTTAAAAGATCATTTTTGTCCCGATAATTTGGGATGCTGCTTTTCTCATATTTTAAATTTTCCTATGTTCTTGGGTGTTTTTCTAAATGTCGTATTCTATCCCAGCAGTCTATGTGGCTATTTCTGCAGCAGCCCCACACTGTTTTAATTATGGGATCTAAACTTTAATATCTGCGAGGGAAAGTTCCCCATCGAGATTTCCTTTTTCAGTGAGTTTCTAGCTCTTCTTGCATGTTCCCTATAAATGTTAGTGTCCACTTGTCCAGATTCATAAAAAGTCTATTAGTAATTCTGGGATTGCATTAAATTTATACATTAATTAGAGTGAAATTACATCTTTAAGATGTTGAATTATCTTACCTGAGATAAGAGATGTCTTTCTATTTGTTCGCATCTACTTTGTCTTTCATGGGTGCTGTAAAGTTTTCTTTATACAGGTTTTGTGTGTTCTTGCTATTAGCAAGTATTTCATCTTTGTTGCCATTGTAATGGGGTTTTGCTACCCTTATATCCTCTGAGTACTGGTTTTATATATGACTTTGTATATACATTATACAACATATACATATGTTGACTTTGTATATACATTATGTTTTGGAGGGCATAAATGTTTATACCTATTATATTCTTTGTTAGCTGTGGATTTTAGCAATGTAAAGTATCCTTTGCCATGTTTAATATTTTTTAGTTGAATTCTTGTTATATCAGGATCACAACTATAGCTTTATTATTTTTCATTTACTGTTTATAGCTTATTTCATTCCTTCCTTTTACTTTTCTGAAGAAAATTATTTTATTCACCTATTTTTTAAATTTTTATTTTTGCAGGTACACAGTAGGATATATTTATATATTTCTTTGTTTATGGGGTAAATGAGATGTTTTGGTACAGGCATGCAATGTGCAATAAGCACATCATTAAGAATGGGGTGTCCATCCCCTCAAGCACTTCTCCTTTGAGTTACAAACAATCCAATTACACTCTGTTATTTTAAAATGTACAGTTAAGTTATTATTGACTATCTTTGTTGTAGTGCTGTTTACAATAACAGTGTTTCAGATGTGACCTTTATACACAGGAGGTAGTTGGGTCTTGTTTTGGAAGCCAAACGAGTATCTTTTAAATTTCAGTACTTGAGTTAAACCATTAACATTTGGTGATATGACTGATACATCTCAACTCTGCCATTTATTTTTATGTCATAATTTACCATATTAATTTTATAATACTTTCTGGTATGCTTTCTTTACTCTTTTATTTTAAAATTTCATTTGGTATTTAGGAAGTCTTGTATTTTTGTTCTAGTAGTTACCTTTGTTCTTTTATATTATTTAACACTTTTTTTTTTGAGACAGAGTCTGGCTGTGTTGCCCAGGCTGGAGTGCAGTGGTGTGATCTCGACTCACTGCAACCCCTGCCTCCCAGGTTCAAGCAGTTCTCCTGCTTCAGCCTCCTGAGTAGCTGGGATTACAGGCGTGTGCCACCACACCCAGTTAATATTTGTATTTTTAGTAGAGATGGGGTTTCACTATGTTGGTCAGGCTGGTCTCGAACTCCTGACCTCATGATCTGCCTGCCTCAGCCTCCCAAAGTGCTGGGATTACAGGCATGAGCCACCGTGCCTGGCCTATTTAGCACTCTTAATCACATCTTTTCTTGTTTAATCTTTTGCTATCTGGTTTGTCAGATTTTTCTGGTATCCATTAACTTTCACATATTGCCTGTATTAGTTCGTTCTCACACCGCTATAAAGATACTACTTGAGACTGGGTAATTTGTAAGGAAAAGATATTTGTTTGACTCACAGTTTCACATGGCTGGGGAGGCCTCAGGAAGCTTACAATCATGGCGGAAGGGGAGGCAAACATGTCCTTCACAAGGTGGCAGAAGAGAGAAGTGCAGAGCTAAGGAAGAAGAGCCCATTATAAAGCCATCAGATCTCATGAGAACTCACTCACTGTGAAAAGAAAGGCATGTGGGAACCACCCCTATGATCCAATCACCTCCCTCAAGGTCCCTCCCCCAACACTTGGGGATTACAATTCAGATTACAATTCAAGATGAGATTTGGGTGGAGACACAAAGCCAGACCATAGCACTGCCTGTCCAACAATAAATGACCTAATACTACTCTTCTCTTTCCCTATTTCTTCTCTCTCTCTCTCTCTCTCTCTCTCTCTCTCAATTTTTACTTGCATTATTTCTGCAATTACAGAACACATAACATTTATATATCCTACTTTCATCCAACCCCTACCTTATTTCAGTCTTAGATTTACAGTTAGACACATTAAACTTTTACCATCAGTCCTTTTGCTGAAGCTTCCTCAGTCATATTTTTTGGATGAACTTATCCTCTGTAGATCCTTCAAGAAAGACAAGTATAACATGCCCTGGCTTTTTGAATGTCGAAAGCTATTTTTCCATAGCTTTGCTATATGAAAAACACATGGCTAGCTTTAAAATCCTTGGTTGATATTGACGCTTTCTCTGAGCTTTTGGAAAATGCTGCCACATTGTTTTCTTGCTTTGCATGCTGTTTTTGAGAAGTATCATGATAGTCTAATTCTCTTGCATGTGTGTGTTATTCAATCTCTTTGGCTTTGAGAATATTTTTTCTAAGTTTAATAGTTTACTAGACTGTGTCTTGGAGTTGATCTTTTCAGGTCCGTTTTCCCCAGCATACCGTGCACTCTTTCAATATAGAGGCTTGGGACTTTTTTTTACTTCCAATAATTTTTCTTGGATTATTGTTATAAAATATTTACCTACCTATTTTGTCTCTCTGCTCAGAAATTTCAGTATACATATGTTGGATTTTCTTTGGCTTACTTTTAAACCACTTTTTTACCAATGCTTGTTAATTTTTTCTCTATCTCATTTCTGTTGTGTTTGTTGGGGTTCTGCCTTCTTTCGTGCCCCTTATTAAACTGTTATTTTTGACATCTGGTAATTTAATCTTCATTTCTGAGGTGATCTTTTCAAAATTTCTGTCCTGAGTTAAATCAACTTTCTTTTACATTTTTTCCTGATTTTTTTGTACGTTTGGATTTTTCACTTGTGCTTCTCTAAGTCAAAGCTGTTTGAGGATATTTAATTCCGTCTGTAATACTGTATTACTTCTATCTTCCTCTGGTTCGTGACTGTTTTCTTGTTAGGGGTAGATTTTCATCATTTGCGGTGTTTTGACTTTCATTTTCTGTCTTCTTCATCTCGTAGCTTTATTAGACTCTTTCAAATTTTTAAAAATTTTATACATTTATAGTGGCTTATAAGATTCTCAGTTCAGAAACAGTTTGTTCTGACCAGATAGTAAAGTACAGGTTTTTTTTCAGTCGATGATTTTGTGTGTATGTCATAGGGAATGGGGGTAGGTTCTGACTTGTTGTTTTATTCTCTTTTACTTTTGTGATTCTAAAATTCCCACTTTGCTTCCTTTTCCTTCAGTCTCCAATCTTCCAAGAGGACTTCTCCCTTCTTTTTATCTCATTTTCACCCATAAATGGTACCCATTGAACATGACCACCTTGAGTCACATGTTCTTTCAAGTCCTTTTCCTGTACTCTTCGTTTTGATCTACCAGGAATTGTTTTAGCACTTTCATGTGTAGCGTGGTCTTTGTCTTCCTGGAAAGTATATTAGATCAGCCATGTACTCTCTGCTAGCTTACCTCTTTTCTCTTCCAAATTGTTTTTCATAGCTCTTGTTTTCCACATAGGATGACAAGGATGATTGTGTTGAAAGCTTTAGAGATATTTCACCTATATTTGGTTCTTATTTTTGCACCAAACAGGGCCTATGACATTTTAAGACCTCTCTATACATTAATTATGCTGAAATTGTGGATTTTGTATAATTTTATTTTTTCTTCTTTTCCTGTGTTGATTTTGAATCATATGTGGGAAAATTTGGTGTTAAGTCGTTACCAATTTCTTCAACTACCCAGATCCAACATGAATTAATGGTTGATTGATTGTGAGAAGTGATAGATCTAGAAAAATCAATAATGACTCCTAGGTTTGCTTAATCAACTAAGTAGATGATGGTGACATTTATTTAAACATGGAAAATTAGTGGTGAATAAGGCTTGAAATGAAAATAAAAGAGAAAACAGAATTCTTTTAGAGGATTGTATATTTGATTGTGAATATTTCAGGTAGACAGATGGATAGATGAGCATGGATCTCAGGAATATCAATGCTAGAAAAAGCACTTTGGGAGTCATGAGAATATAATATTCAATCCTTGCAATTTATTATACTCTCCTAGTGAAAGTTAGGAGACAAATGATGAAAGAGGATATAAAACCAAGCTCCAGGTCACTCCAGTGTGTTGAAGTCAAGTAAAGGATGAATATATAGGCAAAATAAAGGGGGCGGGGGATAAAGAACAGGTCATGAAGTAGGAGAAAAGTCTGGAATGTAGAATGACTTAAAGCCAAGATGATTAAACAGGTCAAGGAGGGAATGGTCAGTTGCAGCTAATGTTATGAGAGATTAAGGAAGATGGAGTTGCAGCAGTGACTATGAGCGCTGACCATGTAAAAGTCTTAGTGGACTTAGTGTAGTCTGATTGAAGGGAGTTTCAGAGATTTGGTGAGTTGAGGCAATGGAGTCAGCATCTAGAGAGAGAAAACTTACAGGAAGATTTTCAGAGGGTGGGTTTGATTTTAAATTTTCCAAATGGCTTGCATGCTACTTGGGGGCTTCCTTTCTTTGAGTATGGTTCGTGGCGTTGGCTGTTGCCTCAAGTGGAGCCTAATGCCTTCCAGGAAGATCTCATAAAGTTGATAGTGAACATTTGTCCAGTTAGAAGTACCTGTAACCAATAGCCACCTATCCTGCAACCTGAGGCTGCACCTTGCTACTCACTGTTGGTGACTGAGGGTCTTCAGAATCCAGCATACGTACTAGCTAGTGAGCTAGAGCTCAAGTGCCCCTCTGCTTCTGTTAACTCTTTAAAGGCATTCCTCATGCATTATCCTTTGAGGAGGAGGCTACCACATTACCTAGTCCTAATGGTTCTGAGTTACTCAAGGTTTCCAGATCTTATCTGATTGTTCAAGGTCCTCTGTCAAGTCAAACAGAATTTTCTAATATCACAGACCACTTAGCCTGTTTTCCAAAAGAAAGCTGTGCCCCATTGTCTTTGTGTGCCTGCCTGCAACCCAAGAAAGCAGAGCCTCTGACCTCAGTGACAAAGGGGTATTTGCCTACAGATACCTCAGAAAAGAAGGCCACTTGCTTGAAGGTTACTTTGTATTTTAGCCTGGCTTATTGTATGTGTAAACTTGAAAAATGTTATTTAATCTTGTGAGAAAAAAATGGACACTGCTGTATCTACGTCGCAGTCTTGTTATAAGGATTAGAAGACATAAACTATGCTAAGTAGGTATGAGACAAGAGAATCACTGGAACCCAGGACGCGGAGGTTGCAATGAGCCAAGATTGCATCATTGCACTCCAGCCTGGGCAAAAAGAGCAAAACTCTGTTTCAAAAAGAGGAAAAAAGAAAAGACAACATCTTTTAAAAAAGAATTCTTAGTGCTTCTTTCAGATAATGAACATGTTAAGTGAGTGAGTCCCGTTGGGGCTAAACAATAGCTTAAGGGGCAATGCTATGGAAGAAAGTCAAGGAGAGTCAGTTTGTGGGAAGGCTAGACTAAGGACCCAACGCTGTCAATACCATAAGCCCAGGCTGACCCATATGCATGGGGTGGGGTGGGGTGGGATGGTGGGAGGGAGCTCTAGAGTCGAACAGAGCCAAAATATGCTCTCCAAAGGTAGGGGAAGGTTGGGGTAGGATCCCTGCAGCCACTCTTCTGGTCTAAAGCACCACCATCTCATCATGAGACTATACCACCACTTTCTTCTCACCAACTTGTTTCTCTTGCACCCTGTCTATTCTCCACATAACAGCCTCTAGCTTTAAAGTTTTTAAACCTGAAATTTCAGTTATTCATGCCTAAATAGCTCTTTAATGACTCCCTGTTGTTCTTAAACTATAGACCAAAACTCTATAGTCCCAAAAGGTCTCCCAGTCTTATGTCGCTAGCTCATTTTACATCATGCCCCAGGTAATTCATTAAGATGATAGCCATGCCAGACTTCTGTATGTCTTCAACTGCACCATGCTTTTTCCCACTTTCAGGCCTTTGCATGTCTGTTTCTGAGTCTGGGATGACTTTCCTGATGCTTCATATGTCTAACTTCTACTTATCTTCTCTTCTCAGGGTAAGGTTAAATGGTCTTTCTAAAAGCAGCAGACCATCTTTCTTCCCACCCACACCGCATGCCATCTCCCTTACACATACACAGCACCTGGCACTTCTCACTTACTTTAGTATACTAAACTTTTAAACACAACCTCATTTAGTTTAGTGTATTAAACTTATATACAGATTGACAAATTTTTTACCGAGTGAATACGTACCTATGTGTGTTTATTGCCTATCTTCCAGTGTTGATTGCAACTTTTAATTAGATACTTGTTTGTGAGAATAGTTATCTAATGTTTGTCTCTCCCCAGGTCTGCGTGCTGTTTGAGGACAGGGACCATGTCTGCTTTTGTCATGTTTGTAGCTCCAGTATCTAGCCTAATGCCTGGCACATAGTGATCATTCAATAAATACCTGTTGATCAGTTGACCAAATGAATACATGAACAAAAATTAGGTGGACTATCAGGATCTCAGCCCACTCTTAGAGGAGAGTTAAGGCCTGAGTCAAAGTTTTACTGGGGAAACTGTGGAAAGATGCTGAGGTCAGGTCTAAATTCCATCATATCAACTGGGAAGCTCAGTCTTAGACAAAACAAAGACACAACTTGGGATAACTGTGAAAACTATTTGAAAACTGTGGGATCAGAGATAAATCTACATCCTATTAAATGAAGAGTCTAATGGGGCAGTAAAGTAAGAATTGTGTGTATTAGCCAGGTACCTAGGGCTTCTTGATCAGGTTAGCAGCCTAACCCAAGTCTTTCTGGATGATAAACAGCAACTATGAGACATTTGATGACCTAGACATTTCCACTGTGAATTCCTCAATTGAAGAGGCATCCTAAAATTTCAGTAAATAATTGAAGGATGGATGAATGGATGGTTAGATGAGTCAGACTTGACCTAGTGTAAAAATGGAGGCTATAAGTAGATACAGGTGTGAGGCATTTTGAGTAATAAGATAGGTAATCGCCTACATAAATAAATAAATAAATAAATAAATAAATAAATAAAATTATTTGCATGAGGTGAGGTATTATGAAGTAGTGTGAAGAAGACAGAGTACTGAAAATAAAGGAGTACTGCTAATAGCTAAAACCAGACTCAGCATTGAGGACTGGAAGCAACCTTGGTAGGGTGGCCTGCCGGTTCTACCAAAGTGGCCTTTTCTAGCCCATTCTCCATCATTTGATTGATGGGGAAATTGAGCCACAGAAAGGGACAGAGAGTTACCCAATATTGCTGCACTGGCAGAGCCTTGAGTAGAAGCATTTCTCAACAGAGCACAACAGTGAGGACATGAGGTTCTACCCCAGGGTGATTTATACCTGCATGCAGATTTTAGTCTGGAGTGGGAAGTGAAGCATGGGTGAGGTTAAAATGATAAGGAAATGAAATTGTGTTGTACTGTCCCAGAATATATTACAAACCTGGAATTAGGCTATAGTAGAGATCAAATACAAAATACAGCTTTTTTTTTTTTTTTTTTCCATTCCCCAGAGACTTATAATCTAAGAACAAATAAAGTGCTCATTTCCTTTTGTTGAGATGACTGGGAACTTTGGACATAGGCACACTGGCCAGACCTCTCCTCTGATACAGATCAGAGTATCTAGAATATACCTGATTTGCTTGTTGACAATCCAGTCACTCAGAAGGTCAAGAGAGTGACTTAGGGCTTTGTTATTCTGTACCTAATTCTCACCAACAGAGACAAATTGATTATGGAATTAAAGTTGTTAGGAACTTAGAAAACAAACGTGTTGGCATCATGTTCGTCAGTGAGGAAGACTTAAGCATAATCGTATATACACTCTAGATCATAGAAATCAGACTTTAAAACGTGTGGGGCTGAAGGGGTGATTTTAGGAAATGGCTCGTTTTCCTGCATGAAACTGTGGAAGGGAAGATTATTCTAAGGAAAGTTAAAAACTTCTCACAAATGACACAATGTACAAGAGAAGACAGAATAAACCACTGCACTAATTTACAATCTCATCAACAGAGCATTCCCCTTTCTCTGCAACCTTGCCAACATCTGTTATTTTTTGACTTTTTAATAATAGCCATTCTGACTGGTGTGAGATGGTATCTTGTTTTGATTTGCATTTCTCTGATGATTAACAATGCTGAGCATTTTTTCTTGTTTCTTGGCCACTTACACGTCTTCTTTTGAGAAATGTCTGTGTCCTTTGCCCACTTTTTAATGGGGCTGTTTGGTTTTTCTCTTGCTGATTTGTTCAAGTTTCTTATAGATTCTGGATATTAGTCCTCTATCAGATGCATAGTTTGCAAATATTTTCTCCTATTCTGTAGGTTTACTCTGTTGATAGTTTTGTTTTTGTTTTGCTGTGCGGAAGCTCTTTAGTTTAATTAGGTTCCAATAGTCAATTTGTGTTTGTGTTTCATTTGCTTTTGAAGTCTCAGTCAAAAATTATTTGCTTAGGCCAATGACCAGAAGAGTATTTCATAGGTTTTCTTCTAGGAATTTTATAGTTTGAGGTCTTACGTTTAAGTCTTTAATCCATTTTGAATTAATTTTTATATAGTGAGAGGTAGTGATCCAGTTTCATTCTTCTGCATATGGTTACCTGGTTTTCCCAGCATCGTTTTTTGAGTAGGGTGTCCTTTCTCCATTGTTTATTTTTTTCATCTTTGTTGAAGATTGGTTGGTTGTAGGTGTGTGGCTTTACTTCCTTCCCTGTGGAAAGCAGTTTGGAGACTTCTTAAAGAACTAAAAACATTACCACTATTTGACCCAGAAATCCCATTACTGGGTATATACCCAAAAGAAAAGTAACCATTCTACCAAACGGAGATATGCACTTGTATGTTTATCACAGCACTATTCACAATCACAAAGACATGGAATCAACCTAGGTGCCCATTGGTGGTGGGTTGGATAAAGAAAACATGGTTCATATGTACCATGGAATACTATGCAGCCATAAAAAAAAGAATAAAACCATATCCTTTGCAGCAACATGGATGTACCTGGAAGCCATTATCCTAAGCAAATTAGTGCAGAAAGAGAAAATCAAATGCCACATGTTCTGTCTTGTGAGAGCTAAACATTGGGTACACATGGATGTAAAGATGGAAACAATAGATATTGGGGACTCCAAAAGTGGGGAAAGAGGGATAGAGGCAAGGGTTGAAAAACTACATATTGGGTACTATGTTCATTTGTTCACTCTTTGAGTGATGGGTTCAATAGAAGCCCAAACGTCAGCATTCCGTAATATATTCATGTAACAAACCGGCACACCAACCCTCTGAATCTTCCAAAAAAAAAAAAAAAAA